>NC_073693.1:335902939-335957753 GCF_029784155.1 Uranotaenia lowii
CATCTTAGATATTTCATAAAAATTCGTAGGAATTCAATTTAACATCAACGGTTTTTTGAATAGCGACCTTTGAATTGAAGTAACAGAAATTTTTTGTTTTCTCTTGAATTTTTCCAGGGAAACAAAAAACATTTTCTTATATTGTTCTAACGTTACGGACGATTCAAAGCAAGAACGATAATTTTAGATACTTATTAATTTTTGAACTGTCATCTAAATTTTTAGCTTTTTCCGAATTAAATTTAAAAAAAATCATCCTCACCACCCTCCTGAGCCTTCTAACGCCCCTCAAAATTCAAAATTGGGCTCACCGCTCCCTTAGAAGCTCTCAACGCGGCGATATGGACCAATTTGAAAATCACTGGACTCGAGAATCGCAAATTTAACTATTTTTCGATCGATTTATTTGATAATACCAACCAATAAGAAATAAATTGAATGCCATACAGGTTCAAACCTAACGTTAAAATGAAATCGTCTTATTAATCAGTAGCTTTTTACACATTGAACAAAAAAAAATTTCTTAAAAAAAAGAGTATAGAACTTTAACGAGATATTTGAATCATTCATCACCAAACTTGTAAGTTTAGGTCCCAGGGCAATGATTTCCAATAATTTAAGCTTATTTCTTAATTTAAAAGTCAATTTAAAAGATCAGAAAGGTTTAATATTCAACAAACACAGATCTTTGAAACGGAGATGTAAAAAGGTATTTTTGAAGCCTTATCTATCATTAAAAGAACTTAAGGTTTTACTTAAAATAATATTTAGCCAGCAACAATATAGGGAAAAGTGGGGATACTTGATCCCCTTTTCTTATTTTCACCATATCTTTTTGGAAAAAAATAGCAACTCGCCGTCTTTGACATTTCCTGACAGCTTGTAACTTAAAGTTTCTATGCTCCAAAAATTAGAACGATACTTGAACCCGTAGATGAACTAGAAGCATTTTCGTGGGAGTAAAAATTTGCGATTTTTCTGAAGTTAGGGAAGACTTGATCTCCTATTGAAGGAGACTTGATCTTTTATTCAGGAAGCCCTAATCCTTGTGTAAAAATCTAACAAAACCTCAAGATAGAATGTTAATTGACTATTTTGGTCATGTTTGTTCTCATTTCACAATTTATAGCAGACATATGAAGAAAATTCTATAACTTTGTCTCAACGCTCTTAACATTGCATACTTAAAGGCGCTATTTTTTATAATTAAGAGAAAATTAATTATTTTTTGCTCTTTTCTTCAGACAATTGTTTGATAAATATGAGTTTTTGGATAAATATTAGTAATTTCGTAATCAGCAATCATAACAATCAATTCAGAAGAAGAATATGCCGTTTGGAAGGAGTATCAATTGTACCCATAATCAACATTTTAGAAAACTTTTTCTGAAAAAAGTTGAGAGTTTTCTATTGCTTTGAAAATATGGCATTATAGCTAGAGATATAGCTAAGGAATCAAGTATTCCCAGGGATCAAGTATCCTCGTTCTTCCCTATTAATTAAAATGAAATATCATATAATTTGACGAAGATGATTTACCTTTCAATCATTCTTTTGATTTAAATTTGAGCTCCAGTATGTACTGAAATCTCATTATTTCGAATCAAATGATTTTTGTATAGAGTGTCCAATTAAGTCTAAGCTAAGGTTGCCAGATTGCTTGGTTTTATGCGGGTTTGCCCAGATACTTAATAAAAAAAATATGAACAGTCCGGCCTGGCCCGGTTGCCCTGATTTCATTGAAAAATGCCCAGATTTTACCCGGATTTTGCCCAGATTTTGCCCGGATTTTTAACCTTCTTGTTGGCAAATCAAACAAAAAAAAACAAATTGTATTGTAGATGTTTTATACTTATGCCTTCAAAACGAAATTTATTGAACTAGTTTTATAAAAACAATCATGAAACGTTTTTTGAAATTTTTTTTTAATTCTTTTTTCTTGAGTTTTGTTGAGTAATAGCTGGGTTTTGACAAAATTCGCCTGGATGTTAGTCGTGAATTTTGAATGCAAATGCCCGGATTTTGCCAGGTTTTTTTTTATACGCGCTGAAAAATTTTTGGCAACCTTAGTCTAAGCACGAATTTTCAACGCCTTAACAACTGATTTCCACTGTGTGTTGTTGTTTACAGTTTAACTTTAAACTCTGGTTATTGGGATTGGGCCTGCTAAATAGAATAAAGCCTGCTCTTTACTCTTACACTGATATCCATAAGAATGACTGCTAATCGGAGTGAAATTGCAGTGAGAAGCATTTCCCCGAAACGGCGATAAAATATCACGCACAGGTGGTGTAATTGCTTCTCAAAAATTTATAATATAGTTGGTAATGGTAATTGATTTTGCCCAAATAAAATTTGAAAAATCCCCATTGATCAAAAATTTTCTATGAAATTCAAGGAAATAGCATCACAGAAATCTATCACAGAAATTTTAGGTAGAATCACAGAAAATCAGAATTATTTTTCACAAAAAACAGAAATTTTTTCGGCAACCTTGGTCATGCGTGCTTACACCAGTAAGAAAACTGCCTCAGTGCTGGATGTGATAAAAAAAAAAAGTGGGATTCCCTCTCAGCACCGTCCCGAAGCACCGTCGAATAAGAAGCAGAAGAAGTCAAAGTGCAGTCGGACACAAGCTGCTTCTGTTAAACCAAGAGTTCGTAAATTAAATGATCAAGTGTGATCAATGTGCAAAATCTGTGTGTTGTCATAGTCAACGAAACATTTTACAAGTTTAACTACAAAACGCTTTCGGGTGATCAGTTTTACACTGGCCAAAGTGTTGACGAGACGAAGAAATCAATTTTTACCGAAAAATTTGGTGAAAATCACTAACACAAGGAATACAGTTGTTGAAAGTGCCAGGATTAGTAAAAATCCAACAATGTCCAGATCTCACCAAAGAAGATGAAGCTGCAAGCTGTCCTCAAGCGAGACCGATTAAAACTTTTTGAGCCCTTACCTAATCGTTGAGAAAACATGTGAAGACCGCAGATTCTATCGAAAACTTCGCAAAAGACTGGAAAAAGTGGTCAAAACCTTTGCAAGTCAGTTTGTTCTGAAGCTTATGAGCAGTCTTCGAGCGAAAATTCGATCGAGAAAATTTGTATTAAATCACTTCAAGGAAGACCATTGAGAACGTTAAAGTTGAATTCAAATTCAAGTTGCTCCTAAATTTTGTCAATTCTGTACATTTAAAGAACAAGATAGCTTGGAAAAGTATTGGAAAAAATTGATTAATTCAAATAGATCTGACATTAAGGTTGGTATCTGTCTTATTCTAACTGAATGGAAGTGTTTTACGCAGAGATAAACAAGAAACATTTATGCTACACATCATAAGTGTAGCAAAACATGCTTAGCTCATCATTAGTTTTATAATTTTTTTAACAGAGTACAAACAACTTGAATTTTTATGCGCATAAAAGCAAGGGCCTCTTTCTTTATTCAAGGCTCAAGGAGCCTTCTCTAAAGCTCGTAACAAAGTTGTTAAACTATGCTATGTCCTTCTGGCGAGAAAAAAAAACAGATTTGATCGACTGACAAACATTTCACCCCAATTTTTTGAAACGAACTTTCATCATTTCTACATCCTTCAAAATCCTCAAAAGAAAAAAGATAAAATCAGACAAATTTAACGGCTCACTGTTTTGCACCAGAGAATGCTGATTTGCAGCAGAGCTCCCAGAGAGATAGTATCATCGTTCTCATACACTTGCTGAGCCGGTAGCCGTTTTCCAGTAAACAAATTTGCGAGCCGAGCCGAAAATTTAATAAGCACAACAACCATAAAATTTTCACCCACCACCATACAAATGCTCCCCCCCAGAAAACTTCTTGCGAGTACTATCCTTCGACAAATATTGTCCCACACATTTCTCCCCCCTAGCCAGCGAATATTGATGGAAAAGTTGAATCCTTCGTGGAACGGAAACTCACATGTCACCCCCTCCCCCCAATCTCTTTGACGTCGTAAAATGTTGGATCTTATTAATCCGGATGTTTTGCCGCCAGTTTAAGTATGGCCAGTCTCAGCTAGCTTGCTCGCAAGGACAAGAATTTAAGCTTTCAAAGTTTAACGATGCTTGCCACCATGGGTAGATTGGGTTAGAAAAGTCCCTGGACTTCAAAATTCTTAATGAAAATTATTTGGCATTTGTTTATTTAATTTTTGATAATTTGTTTACATATATTTCTAATCATTTTTTTCTTTGTCGACAGCAAGTATACTTTGCTCAACAGCATCCCAATCTAAAGGCAATAGAAAAAGCTGTTGCAAGAAATTGCTCGAGGACTCTGATGCTGCTGCTGTTTTCCACATGGCATGAAAAGCATTTGCAAAGTAGCTGTCAAAGCCGTCGTCCTCGAAGTTTGGCTTGGTCCAGAACGGAAAAACCGTAAGGGTCCAAAACAAAAAAAAAACCAGAATATCAAAAAAAACAGCCATGAAACAACTAAAGATGGCGAACAAGTAGCCGGAAATCAACTGCTCGTAAATCACTCGGAAAAGTGGGGAAATAATGCACACCAAACCAGAAAGCAGTAAGCAGCAGCAAGCAACACAACCACTTGTTGTTGCCGCCTTGATGCTGCTTCTGCTATTTTGGCGTTTCCGGATTCGCACAAGTTTCGGGGTGTTGTTGAACTGTCTGTCGACGGGTTGAGATGTTGTTGTTGGTTCCTTTTTTGCATTTTTGTTAGATTTTTTTGATCGTTTTATTTCGTTGATGCTTTCTAGAGAAGAGAGACCTTGATGGTGCTTTTGCATTATCAGAAACTTTAGAATTTAAGGACATTCAAGAAACTTGAGGAAATGAGAGAAAAATAAAATTTCTTACGAACCCATAAAAATAAGAAAGGTGTTATATCTATCGTCGAATCGATCATCACGAAAGCTTAAGCGAAGATGATGCTGGAATCGAAGTCAAACCGAACTGTTACTTGCTGAAGCCAATAAGAGTTAGTTATTAATCAAACAGTATTCCCACCAAGTTCTTCTTAGTAAAGTTTAGAACATTTAAGAAATTTTTAGGAAAAATAATTTCATTTACAGGGAAGCGATTATCCTCGTGTTATTTTTAAATAGTTTCTGGGCAACGTTTTGTTATGAGAAGGTGATCGAAAGAAACACCAATAGGAAAACATTTCTTTTTTTCTACACAAAATAACGAAAAATTACGAAAAATGACAAAACAAACAAAATTGACAAGATTGACAAAATTGACAAAATTGACAAAATTGACCAAATTGACAAAATTGACAAAATTGACAAAATTGACAAAATTGACAAAATTGACAAAATTGACAAAATTGACAAAATTGACAAAATTGACAAAATTGACAAAATTGACAAAATTGACAAAATTGACAAAATTGACAAAATTGACAAAATTGACAAAATTGACAAAATTGACAAAATTGACAAAATTGACAAAATTGACAAAATTGACAAAATTGACAAAATTGACAAAATTGACAAAATTGACAAAGTTGACAAAATTGACAATTTGACAAAATTGACAAAATTGACAAAATTGACAAAATTGACAGAATTGACAAAATTGACAAAATTGACAAAATTGACAAAATTGACAAAATTGACAAAATTGACAAAATTGACAAAATTGACAAAATTGACAAAATTGACAAAATTGACAAAATTGACAAAATTGACAAAATTGACAAAATTGACAAAATTGACAAAATTGACAAAATTGACAAAATTGACAAAATTGACAAAATTGACAAAATTGACAAAATTGACAAAATTGACAAAATTGACAAAATTGACAAAATTGACAAAATTGACAAAATTGACAAAATTGACAAAATTGACAAAATTGACAAAATTGACAAAATTGACAAAATTGACAAAATTGACAAAATTGACAAAATTGACAAAATTGACAAAATTGACAAAATTGACAAAATTGACAAAATTGACAAAATTGACAAAATTGACAAAATTGACAAAATTGACAAAATTGACAAAATTGACAAAATTGACACAATTGACAAAATTGACAAAATTGACAAAATTGACAAAATTGACAAAATTGACAAAATTGACAAAATTGACAAAATTGACAAAATTGACAAAATTGACAAAGTTGACAAAATTGACAAAATTGACAAAATTGACAAAATTGACAAAATTGACAAAATTGACAAAATTGACAAAATTGACAAAATTGACAAAATTGACAAAATTGACAAAATTGACAAAATTGACAAAATTGATAAAATTGATAAAATTGACAAAATTGACAAAATTGACCAAATTGTTAAAATTGACAAAATTGACAAAATTGACAAAATTGACAAAATTGACAAAATTGACAAAATTGACAAAATTGACAAAATTGACGAAATTGACAAAATTGACAAAATTGACCAAATTGACAAAATTGACAAAATTGACAAAACTGACAAAATTGACAAAATTGACAAAATTAACAAAATTGACAAAATTGTCATTTTTGTCATTTTTGTCATTTTTGTCATTTTTGTCATTTTTGTCATTTTTGTCATTTTTGTCATTTTTGTCATTTTTGTCATTTTTGTCATTTTTGTCATTTTTGTCATTTTTGTCATTTTTGTCATTTTTGTCATTTTTGTCATTTTTGTCATTTTTGTCATTTTTGTCATTTTTGTCATTTTTGTCATTTTTGTCATTTTTGTCATTTTTGTCATTTTTGTCATTTTTGTCATTTTTGTCATTTTTGTCATTTTTGTCATTTTTGTCATTTTTGTCATTTTTGTCATTTTTGTCATTTTTGTCATTTTTGTCATTTTTGTCATTTTTGTCATTTTTGTCATTTTTGTCATTTTTGTCATTTTTGTCATTTTTGTCATTTTTGTCATTTTTGTCATTTTTGTCATTTTTGTCATTTTTGTCATTTTTGTCATTTTTGTCATTTTTGTCATTTTTGTCATTTTTGTCATTTTTGTCATTTTTGTCATTTTTGTCATTTTTGTCATTTTTGTCATTTTTGTCATTTTTGTCATTTTTGTCATTTTTGTCATTTTTGTCATTTTTGTCATTTTTGTCATTTTTGTCATTTTTGTCATTTTTGTCATTTTTGTCATTTTTGTCATTTTTGTCATTTTTGTCATTTTTGTCATTTTTGTCATTTTTTGTCATTTTTGTCATTTTTGTCATTTTTGTCATTTTTTTCATTTTTGTCATTTTTGTCATTTTTGTCATTTTTGTCATTTTTGTCATTTTTGTCATTTTTGTCATTTTTGTCATTTTTGTCATTTTTGTCATTTTTGTCATTTTTGTCATTTTTGTCATTTTTGTCATTTTTGTCATTTTTGCCATTTTTGTCATTTTTGTCATTTTTGTCATTTTTGTCATTTTTGTCATTTTTGTCATTTTTGTCATTTTTGTCATTTTTGCCATTTTTGTCATTTTTGTCATTTTTGCCATTTTTGTCATTTTTGTCATTTTTGTCATTTTTTTCATTTTTGTCATTTTTGTCATTTTTGTCATTTTTGTCATTTTTGTCATTTTTGTCATTTTTGTCATTTTTGTCATTTTTGTCATTTTTGTCATTTTTGTCATTTTTGTCATTTTTGTCATTTTTGTCATTTTTGTCATTTTTGTTATTTTTGTCATTTTTGTCATTTTTGTCATTTTTGTCATTTTTGTCATTTTTGTCATTTTTGTCATTTTTGTCATTTTTGTCATTTTTGTCATTTTTGTCATTTTTGTCATTTTTGTCATTTTTGTCATTTTTGTCATTTTTGTCATTTTTGTCATTTTTGTCATTTTTGTCATTTTTGTCATTTTTGTCATTTTTGTCATTTTTGTCATTTTTGTCATTTTTATCATTTTTGTCATTTTTTGTCATTTTTGTCATTTTTATTATTTTAAACTCATGGTTTCTCATAATTTTTTTTAAAAATAGTGTTCTTTTAAACTACTGTGGTGTTTTTTTGCCCGGTCGGACACAATCTCATGTGTTCGACCCTTCCGTGTTTCAATTTGGGTAGGAATGCGATGGGTTTCTTCATCGCTTCCTATCAACATTGAAACGGCGCGCGGCAAAGAATCACGCAAGTAGTTCAAAAGCTGTTCACAAAACAAAAGCCCTGCTCACATTTTCACCAACTATTCAATTTCTTCTACCCAAAGCACTCTAGCTTTGATCTTTCCACCTATAATACTTTCATGTTCTTTCTAAATATTCTTCCTTGAGTTTTCACAACTCGCCGAAATGCCAAAAATTAAATAAGAATATTATTAATCAGAATTTCGAAATTCCAATGTATCATTTGTTCATTATTTTGTGTCATGAATATAGTATAATTTACAGTCTGTTAGAAAGGCTTAAATCCACTGTCAAGTGTATTAAACCGGGATTTTAACTTTGCAATCATTGGATAATTAAAGGTTTTTCGGATTAATATAAGTTTTTTTGTGCTAAATTTTGATCATATTTTATCAAGTAGAAAAATCAAAGGATCAATTGAACTCTTTTATGTTACATTTAAGAAAACTTTTTCTCGAAAAAAATTAACAGTTAACCTTTGCTCTAAAATAAAGGTACATTTTATTTCTCAACAAATGATATACATATTGGAATTAAAATTTTTGATAAATTTTGTTCAGGTTGGATACATTTTAAAATGATGAAACAAGATTTTAAAGTCACATTTTGTTAAACAAGCATTGTAGCTCTGCTTCATTGGAGATTATCTCAAGTAATGATTGAGGCTTATCTCGCAGGAAACGTTATATCTTTTTACTTTTGGTGACCCAGACAAAATGTTCTGTTGTATGTATGTATGTATGTATGTATGGTTCCGCCATCGGTAGCAAGGTCCAGCCTATGTCTGTGTGGCTTGGCCTTCGAATTGCTTCTCTGGCTTCCACGGCCGATGGTTCGTCGAGAGAAGGCATCCAACCTTCAGAGACCTACAATGGTTGGCAATCCACTCCGCTTGCAATAATCTCTTCAGATTAACCCCAGATGCATTCCCTCTGAAATATATAATTATTTATACAATGAAACACTTCTTACCTGTCGGCAACTTGAGGGATTCGAACCCAAAAGTTTTTCTTGCCGATACCGGGAATCGAACCCAGTACGCCTGGGTTACCAGACTCGTGCCAGCCTATACACTAGACCACATCAGCGCTCTACCCAGACAAAATGTTCTGTTCTTTTTAAAATAATTCAGATTTATTTTCAAGAATATAATAGGTATATTAGTATGTTATTTAAACAAAATTTAACTTATTAAAACAAAATTTAACTTAAAAATTAAAGCGAAGAAGAGTTAGATGAAAATACCAGATGAGATGACTTAGTAAAATTAAAAGGTTTCATCAATAATAACACAAAATAGTGGACTTTATGCAATGATCAATGAAACATTCAATAAAAAAGAAGCAAACAAAATTACATAACCTAAGAGCTTATATCATTGTGCGATGTGTTCCAACTGGCTTCCCCGGAATCAGTAAAAGTTGGTCATATCCGGTTTGCAAGGTATGAATTCAGTCAATAACCGGCCGCACACAAAGCTGCAACCGGAAACAATGCTTTCGCTAAATGACCAAGGATTTTTGGGGAAGAACGCTCAATTTCATACGCGAACGAAACAGCACCAGTCCAGTTGTTCAGGCTGCGATTCTAGCGATAGTATGCCAGGAATCGACCGGAAGCTTCCGGTTTTGCCGAAATATTCTAAGCTTGCATATTTTCCCCCTATTTTGAGGGCGCTTCTCGACGACGGGCTCAAAAATGAAAGAGAATAGGTTTAGGCAGCAGAAGTATCCAAGCATGGGGTACTTTATCAGCGAAATAAAGGAACCCCAGATACATTGTACCTTCCCTGCATTGAACCAGAGAGAGAGAGGCATTTGAGCAACTTCCGGTGAATTGTTGTACGCCTCTACTGAATGTTGTAGGGGTGATCGTAAAGGCAAATATTTATTGGTGCAGGGTCAACAATACCATCATACACAACATTTGAATGGGGAGCTCGGCTGCTGAATGGCGAGCGAATTAGTAAATTGAAATGTTTTTTTTTTTTGGCTCTACTCCCTCCGCCATTCGAGCAGCGCACATTTAAGTTATGGAAGATTGTTGGTCTGCCACGCTTTTATGGCCAGGCGAATCGATGAATATTTTAGACCCATTACAACAACCAACTGTGGCTTTGCGCTTTCCGCGATTTGTGGATTGGAGCGCACTTGATGAATACTTTAAGCTTACATGATATGCAAATCGATTTGAAAGTTTCATAACAACTTTTAACGGGATGAGTCCTGGTTTTTTTTAGGAAAATGTTTGCAGTTAATGTTGGATGCTACCTCATCTTTTGTTGTTTTTAACTGAACAGTCAAACCATTTGATACCCTTTATTATGTCTGTTCCAATTGCCATTCAAGTTTCTACACATGCTCACTTGCACGTAGGTTCTATTATAATGAATCCTTTGGGTTAGAATCTTACTTTTACTTAATATCCCGATTAGCAATGCTATTCTACTAATAATTTATTCAGTGGCAAAACAGCCAAGATTTAAAAAAATTTCTATGAAGTCCCATGTTAGTAAAAAATGGAGGCGCCTTAAGTTTTTTTATTCCATTATTGTAGTTTTTCCATCCGCGACTTGTTATCAACGTTACAGTTGGCGAACAGTAATTGGAAAACTTATCCGGTACAACTGTTTTAAATATTCTCTCCAGGTCTCGAACTTGCGGACACCGGCTCAGAAATTAACTGATTTGCCAACTGATCTATATCACAAACCCTGAGACATCTTATGCAATCATAAATGTTTATCTTAAACTAAAAAATGCCTTGCTATAAAAAGTTGAGACTTGAATTTTGAAAACTGATTTGAAATTTGAAAACGATGAATTTTGCCTTCTAGTTATCTTATTATAATTTATAAGTTTGAGGAATTTATTGAAATTACTAAAAGGAATAAAAGCTTTTTGAATGTTTACCATAATTCACAGGTTTTCTGAAGAAACATTGTTTTTGAATTCTTGTGATGAAAACAAATAATGGTTTTCTGTGGTTTTTCTGACAATAAACAGAAATAAGCATAGTCAGCATTAGAGTACATCTGCAATGCATTTTAAATTGCTTTCAATGAAACTCAAAGCTGGATTGAAATATACAAAAATTTATCATACTAAGTCAATACAATAGTGTGCAAAATACGAAAAAAATACATTTTCAATCAATCACTTGCCAAATTTTTCTCAGTCTCTGTAAAGATAAAAAAAGCAATGCAATGTTTTCATTGTGTGACATAGTTTTTGATTGAAATTTTATTTTAAAACTGCAGCTTACAGATGTGTTTTGTTCCCATAAAAGGGGAAAACAATTTGCGAAATTAAAATGAATTATTTTTGATTCTCAGAATGAATTATTATGAGAATAAAAAACATTCATTATTGAGAACCCCTGTAATAAAAACAAACATATAAATTTTTCATAGTGTCAGTTCCAAATTCTTGTCTGGATAAGGTTCTCATCTGTGGATTTTTAAAATAAAATTTAAAAAATATCAAATTTTAAGTAATTTCAATCAATAAATGTCTTATGATCAAGACGACATCCATTTGTTACACCTACGTAATACTTAGACAAAAAGTACACTAGTTTACAAAGTTTAAAAAAATTGTGAACTTCATTCTTCAAGTCCTGAAAATATAAAGTGCGCTTTATATTTGAAAGTTATATGGAAAAATCTTAAAGAATGTTTGTAGGGGTTTTCAAGGATTAGAAAACACGTTGTGATACTTTCCGATTATCTATATGAACAAATAATATGTTTGAAACATTTTCAAAAATGCAAACTTTATATTTAAATACAATTTTCACAGAAACACATGATAATAACATCTTTCTTTCAAAATTAAAAGATTTAACCCCCCCCCCCTGTATATTTAACTTTAAATGAGATTTTAAACATTAAGTTGGTTCTGGTTCCACATTTGAAAAATAAAAATTTATTTTTTTTAATATTTCGCATTTTGTATCCAGTAAAGGATCCATAATATTGAGATCGAATCATCACTAGAAAAAAGAAATGAACAGCTGTTCAAATTTTGTTTAGCATTCCATTTGAAACTTAAATAATGATTTTCAAAACTTATATTCTATTAAATATTATTATTATAATTTTTCGAATATGTATGACAAAAAAATAGAACTCATCCTGAGAATTTGTTTCAAATTCAGATTCGAAGTTCTTAAACCTTATTCTCATGCAGAATACAAACACGACAAATCATTAAAATGGCGATCCAGAGTTGAAAACTCAAGATCAGATATATATTTTGAAACTCTTATTTTAAATTCAGTTTCACAGATTGAACTAAAAATGACTGATTGAAATTATGAATTTAGATTGAAACCTTAAAAACCAGAATTTTGAAAAAAAGCATACGTTAGCTCAAATTTAAAATTATGATCTGGAATTAGGATTCAGAAATTATATTTTTTTGTAGTTTTTTTTTTTTGTAAATTCATTTTGAAATTTTAATGAAATCTGGGAACAGATTCAAAATTCAAATTATTAAATTATAATAATATCCATTTCGTAAACGAGTTGAACGACAAAAATATCAAGATGACTGTGTAGTCGCAAGAGATTGCAGACTGAATTTTTAAAATATACAATATTTAATCAATGTTATTTGTGTAAAAAAACTCATCTGAAAATCACAAACATTAAAAAAAATTTGAGACTATTTTTAAAGTTTTGATCAATGAAAGAATGGATTTGTTTTTTAATAGAAAAAAAAAATTGTTGATAAAGAGACATGTAATGCTCACCATTTCAACCTCTTACTTTTACTTTTAAAAATTCGAATCATTGATGGTTAAAATTTTTGAAGTTGATCAAGAGTCTCGCAGAACCAGAATTTTTTTTTATTTGAGCATAAAACAATTTCTAACTGAAACCAAATAAAGCACATTCACCAGGCTCTTGACTTGATTCATACATTTCATCATCGATGAAAGTAAGTTCCTTGTTTTGTTACTAAAGGCTTCATTTTACAAATTTAGCTAACAACAAAAATTTAAAAATTTTAGGACATATTTTCGAAAGTACCAATTTTATACGGAAAAGTTTCAATGTTAAAAAATTAAGAAATGAATAAACCAATAGTACATATAAAATTTTTTAAATATTTTTTAATTCATGCTTTGTTTGTGCGAAAATAAATAATGATAAAAAAAAATCAGTCACCAAAATCCCCACCTGAGACGGTTCTTCCTACGGCCTTGCCCAAGAGTAAGCAGTGAAAAAGATCTTCCGCATTTTGTGGGGTGAAAATATGAAAATTTTTGTATTGAATTGAGGCCCTTGGAGCCAAAGGGGTGTAAGTGACAAAATGGAAAAAAATCGAGATAACCTTCTAGAACGAATTCTGGACTGTTAAACATCATCTGCTATTTTAATCATAATTTGACATCATTATTTTCTTGTGTTTTGAACTTGTTGAAAAATCCTGCTAACTGAAACTTTCATTTTGTTCTGAGCCAAAGGGGTATAAGTGCAGGACTTATACCCCTTTGCCACCAACCCAAATGTCATTTCCAGTAAAAAGTGCACTTTTCAACGGGACGAAAAATTACAAAAAAAAGTGGGATTCCTTTTGCGTTTGAAAAGTTAATCATGTTTGAAAATTTACCATCAACAGTTAATCATTTCATGGCATTTAGTGATAATTCTAGTGAACAAAATAATACCAAATTTTGTATTTGTTCTGTACTAGCCCCAATAAATGAATTCCAAATTCCTGATTACTTTTCTTAATTATATGGAGTATGCCACAAATTTCAGGCCAGGCTCAATGTTATTTGAATTTAATGATTGGGTTAACATTGAAGCGCTAGTCGTAAATGTACTGTTAAACATTAACTCATAAAGAGCGGAAGTCCATTTTCAATGTTCAATTTATCAGGGAAAGGGGCAGCAAACATGCAGTGATTGAAAATTCATAGAGAAATACCATTCACGAATTATTCTTATAATTATACTGATGAAAAATTGTTGTTTGAAGAGATCTACTCCAACTGATAAGACAAAGTTGATCTTTAGACAGGAAATCTCTCGATCAACTGTACCAGGGTACATTTCCCATCATAACAGTAAAAAATGAATATATTAATAAATTATTTGACATTCGCCAAGTAAAATCCCTATGTTTTCTAAATCCTACCAACAAGACAAAATCACTTGAAACTGAAATTTTTTTGGTGGCAAAGGGGTATAAGTGCATGTGTTTGGAGCCAAAGAGTTATTAGAGCAAAAATCATGTGTCGTCTCAATTAACGTCCAATAGACGTCGTTTTTCTCAAAAATGATGTCAAATGATTTGTTTTTATTTTAGAAGGAAAATTTCACTGGAAAATTTCATAAAAATTATCTATGGAATTTATTGGAACAAAACAAACTTTAGATGCTGTTTTTTCTAAATCAGCTTTTATGCACTTATACCCCTTTGGCTCCAAGGGCCTCAATTTCAAAAATTTTGAACCCAAAATATGAACTGATTAAAACTCTTTTATCTGATTTTCTTTGCAATCTGAATTTATTTTATTGAATTTTGTATTCTCTGTTTCAAATCTTTATGATAATTCCCAATTGTCATATTTTTTGATGAAGCACAAACCAGACGATCAATTTTGAAATAAAAATCATTTAAAATATCTATCCAGGAATTTTCCTAAATCAGAGAATTTTTGTTGGTGATAAAGTTGTGATCGAGTGAAAAAAAGAATTGAATTGTGCATTTTGCATTTCAAATCAGAGCTTTCATTTTTGAGAAATTTCTTAACTCTTCCGCAATGTTTGCACGTGATTGATCTATCTTCTACGCAGACATAATGGCTAAGCTGAACTCATGTCCAGTTCTTTTACACGTTTAAAGGTTTTGTGTTCTCTGGGATAGCATTTAAAAAAAATCCGGTCATCTCGATTGTTTAATTCAGCCCTGATGATGATTGAATTGTAACTTCTTTCCTTTACTCAAAATTACATTGAGTCTTCTTTATGGTAAATTTTTTGATTAAAAATGTTTGGAGTTGTTATTTATGAAGAAATTAGTTTTTAAACGAAAAATTATAAGTTTTCAGTATAAATAATAAACGAAAAATTTTAAAACTAACTCGTGTATTTTGTTCGCGAAAATAAAGAAAAATATTAAACGTGCTTTGAATTGAGAAGGGTCACCTCTTTAATGTGGCAAATTCGTCAAAAAAAGACAACTTAAAAAGTATCCTTATAATTTAACTTGGGAATCGTAAAGTCTGACGATCCTCCATACGAATCTTGATTTGTATGTTTTTTCAAAAATTTTAGACAGTAGTATTGTGAGACATTTCAAACTTAAAGCAGTTATAAACATAAAAAACTTCGTACTTCAACCGACAAACTTGATTTTTGCTGCAAATATTTGAAATGATTGTCAAAGATTTTTTTACTATCGATAGAAATTGTTAAGCTAGACTTCAGGTTGTTTATCAAATTTCGTAAGTATCTGGAAAGCTATCATTTTGTTTCAGAATAAGTCATTTTTTGTCGATGATTTTGCTCTGTCAGCAGTTTGCGAAACAGAAGTTCCAAATGATAAGTGTTGAAAATAGTTCATTCAGTTTCTTTTCGTAGTATTTCTTTATAGGAATTATTTAGTTTTGTAGATTCTTTGTTGTTTTTCACTTTCATACTAAGTTTTTGAAAAAAATACTTAACTTTAGGAATAAAAATTTTTTAATCCAAGCCTTGTACCGAGTTAAAACATTTTTCTTGCTCAATCTGATCCATTTTTCTTATCAGGATCGTGATAATTTAAAGTAATTTAGCATTTGTTTTATGGTGTCGGGGATTTTTGGGATTATTAAAGTTCCACAAAATTCGAGAATTCTCGATTTTTTTTCATTCCTGGGAAAGTCTAGGAAAAACACTCTAGTGAAAAACCTTAAGCTCATTACATTGAAAATATGCTCATATACTAATGGTCATAGGTCTGTATAGTTTTTCTACATGAAAATGAATTGTTCTAAGAAATAGTAATATGCCTCTCAAACGCAACCAATTGACAAATTACAGTTTTTGGGGTATTACGTACTACACAATAATGAAGGATATCTTGGGTTACCTCTATTTTTAAGTTTTCTGAAACATTCATTATTTCAAATATGTTTTCCCTATTTGTATAGTTTACACCAATAGATGAGTTTTAAAAAATATTCTATCAATTTTAAGAAATACGAATGGGGTAAAAGTAAATTATATGCAAGGAATTTTGCAAAAACGAACGCGAGTCAGGTGTTTGAAACTTTTCGATCAAACACAACTTTCGTTTTTATTTCCTCTTCCGAAATTGCATGTTTTTATTTAAATAAATTAAGAAATTTCAATATTGAGTGAACTTATAAATTTGATCATCTTGGGTTCGGTGGCCCAAACTTGCCCATAATATTTCAAAATTCGATATTATTTATTTAAAAAAAAACACAATTCATGCAATACCCCGCTAGGCACCCAACAGTGGTGTCAGTTGAATTTTTTGTTTTGCCAAAAGACATGCCCCCATTCAGCACCTACAAAACTACTGAGATATAAAAAATTTGCAAGTACATTCCAATAAAACAGTTATTTGAAGCAAAAATCATAATTTATGTCAACCTTGTTTGAGATTTTGCTAATATTGTGTATAAATTCGGACACATTCTGAACTTTGTCCCTAGACAAAAACGACAGCCTTGGTTGCACAGAAGAAACACAAATAACGTTGATTTAACATGACAAAATATTCAATTTTGCCCTCCCAACATAAAAGTTTAAATTTACTCATGTAATCGTTATTAAAAAAATATGCGAAAAACATGAATCAGATTTGAAATAAAACGAAGCATTTATGTCCACAGGGTTGAAAAAAAATCAAAAATGACCTCAAAGCGACTCTGTCTCATCGGTCAATCATTGTTTTGTAAATAAGCATTGTAACAGTTTTTTGTAAGTTAAAGTTTCTTGCTGCATGTGGGTATTTTTCATTCACTCTCTGGAACCACTTTTTGGTCTATGGAAACCCCCATGCCACTAAATGCACGAAGCCTTGATGCGTTTAGGCAAACTTTTTCTGCAATGAAGGAAAAACATCACTTCCATAAACCTTCGGAATTTTACGATCAGTCAAACCGAATATAGACTTCTCCTAGAACGAGGTCCACCTTTGCTCAAAGTACCAAGTAACTGTGTTGTGAGCAACGACGCAATACACCCGGCATAGGCTGATTAATCCGAACTTAATTCACATTCGCCGCCTGCCCTAATATTTCGCATCCAATCACTGATCGGATGGGAATAGACAAAAAACAAAAATCCGACATCAATATTGAAGATTGGTTTCATGTTTTTTACGATTCGTTTCATCCGGGGTCACTCATATCAACAGGATTGGATCTTAATTGTCTTCCTGCTAGTAGGTTTTTGTGATACTCAAATTCATCTGTTCTATGAAGATCAGTTTAGAAAGGTTTGCTTTTTGAGGTATTTTTTCTTAATTCTATTTCAATTTCATCAATCTTTGAAAAAAATTTTGACAGACATTAAAAAGAAGCTTTGAAGAACTATTATCCTTATTCTTATAACCAAAACCTACGCCAGTGAAATCGACATTCGTTTCAAGTTCATGTATCGATTTTTTACTGAAACAAAAATTCGATTAGTTCAATTCTGTTTACATTATCTAATAAGGTGGTAAACCGAAGGTTTCAGTGCCCGGATTTCCCAAGATCAATCCCATCGTTTTGTTTTGTTATGAGGGGGATCAGTACTAGTCAGGTACTATCATAACACGATGCTCTCATGGTTTTCTCTTGGCAGAGACGTTTTAAGGCACCTTCAATTAATATTTTCTCTACAATGAAAACTATTTTTCTTCAATATGAATAATTTTCGTAGCTAAGACTGCAATAATGCTGTTCAAAAATACACCCAATATTTCTCTTTAATTTTTTTTAGTAAATTTGGGGCCCATCCTGAAGGAAAGTTTAACTGAAAATTCAGAATCAACACTGTTCGTTTTCTGGTGACTTTCCTCAGGGGCTATCAACAAGGGTGATGGAACCAATTTTTCCACACATACCTACCGTGGCACGGAAACCAATCGTGGAAGGTGCTCCGTTGCATTGCATTGGATTGGCGTGGAGTGGCATGCCAGGACCAAGGAAAAGCGCTGCTCTTTGGCGAAAGGTGAGAAGTCACTATGGCAAGTTAGTGTAGTTTGGTTCCGATTTTATGGCTCCAAGGAAAATCTCATTTGAAATTATAAACAGCTAGGGAGCCTTTTTGCCACAGGTTTTTTCCCTCCTCTTTTTCCATAAATTGACTGCTGCTGCACTCAGAAATTTTCGGGTTTACACTTTTTCACGAGAGCAGGAGTAAATGGATTTGGGTTTTCTGTTCTTTAGAAATAAAAAAGAAAAGGGAAATTTACTTTGGATCTAAGGATCAATGTGCTTCAAGGCCTTATCTTTATAAAATAAATCAAGCTCTTTAATTTGATAAAAAATTAACTGGTTGTGAGATTTACATAAAGGTGGAAATAGTTGTTTCACGCAATGAACAACCAAACATAAACAAAATATAGATTCAAAAAAAAATTAAATTTAAGATTTTATTTTCAATCTTTGTGATAAATTAAGTTATTCATTTTCAAGCTTAATACTTTTTGTTTTGTCTTAACTTGAATCATCTAACGGTTTTCTTCGAACTTGTTTAAAATAAAGTCATGATTAGGATGGGGATTTGTTGAGTTAATGGAGTCCTCTGGTAGGCCAAGCAATTACTTCAGCTTGCAAGGTGTTCTGTCCAGAAAATTTCTTTTTTGAATTAAAGAAGAAAGTCTCAGCAACCCAAAGGTGATAGGATTAGAAATTTTGTTTTTAAAAAATTTCATGAAACTCCCTAAAAATCATTAGGGTAAGTGTTCCTAATGTGGCATGTGTACCTAATGTTAACATACTGTTCGATTTTGCCTGTTTTTGACGTTATTTTTCATCTATCACAATTATCAAAAAAATGATAATGTAAAGGATCATGTGAACTTTCATTTTACAAACAAATTAGCTTTCTAATTCACAAGATTTTTCGTAAAATCCGGATTGTTTCCAAGTATGTCCAAATTGAATGGAATTGTTAGTAAATTTCTTTAAAAACACCTGTTAAGAAATAGAAGATTAAAGCTGAAATTGTCAACCGATTTTTTTTGAAATTTTTTGTCGGATTGTTTTTTATCATGATTTAAGTAATAAGTATTTTAGAACTATGTTTTGTTCGTGTAAAAACTAAAAAAAGCATATGTCCACAATTAGGAACACTATTTTCAACGTGTTCCTAATTATGGACATAGTCAAAGTTTTCCAAACTATATCAAAGTCATAGAATGTATTTGAAAGAAATTTGATTGAAAGAATTGTGTCTAACATAATTTTCAACGATCTGTTAAAATAAACTGTTTTGAGCTAATAAAACATGATTTTTTTTTACTTCAGTATATCTCAAAGCTTAACATGTTGAAAAAATAATTTCGCCAGGTTGGAAGGAAACCACCTTTCGCGACAGAGAAGGAAACCATCAATTTACAGAGAGCTTCTTAACGAGAACAGAATCGAAAGGAAAAATAAAAAAAATCTGAATAAATACGTTGTATACCGTCTTTTGGGGCATCATGCAACACTTTTCAACTTCAATTGCTTCTTAAACCCTAATGTCCATTGATAATCCTACCGTTTGTACATCATAAGTTTTAAGGTTAATGGGACATCAAATTAACGTAGTCAGAAAAATAATTGGTTTCACCAGTTATTTTTAAATTTACATAACTTGCGATTTTCAACCTACTAAGAAAAAGGGTATCTTAGTTGCAAAAACCTTTGTTCTTAATGAAAAATCAAACAAAAAATTTGAAAAGTTTTTTACATATTTGTGATGTCGTTACGCATAAAGCACGATCTGCAGATATTTAAGATTTTGTTAGAATTAAAGTTTATGTTTTTTCTTTTAAAAGAAAGCAGAAGGGTGTTGATGCATTTAGGGATAAATAATACTACAAAAATTTTACATCATATTCTAGCATATGGAAACAAGTTTTAAACTGTGAATCATTGATTTGCATGTCGATGCATTTTAGCCCAGACTGGTAACGGAATTTTGAAAATATTTATTTTAAAAAATTAAATGATTGTTCGAAAAGTATTCATACACCAACAGTGTTGATGTAGGATGATAAGTTCCATATAAAGTTTGTAGGTAATATCACTAAGTCAATCCCTCCCATTGTGTAAAGTTTTTTACGGCATCAAAAATGTAAAAATTTCGATGTTTCGAATTTTCTATTAGATTCAAAAACTTCATAAAACTCTCTCACGATGTGAGAAACTATGGCATCATCGTTTTTTTTATCATTAAATGATAATTTTAATCAATTATATTAAAATAAAAGTTAAATAAGTGTTGTGGTACCCAAATGTTGCATATAACAATGCTGTTGCATGATGCTCTGTTTAACTGAACTTATTTATATCCATACAATGAGTTTTCTACTTTTTGAAATATAATAAATGTATCCATTAGAAAAGGTAAAGTTTGAATTTAATTGAGCTCAATATTCACTATTTTCTTCAAAACTAGCGTAAAGGAATATTGTGTAGGATTTAAATAGTTCTTATTTCCCTATTCATATTCCAAAAACGTTGTTATATTTATAAAAAGGTGAGTTTTAAGATTTTTCTTTTTAAAGTATTTAAAAACAGACTCATATGCAAAATCCGGAAAGTGTAATATTTGGGTACGCGGATACATTTTTCCTCATATGTTAACATTAGGAACTCCCATATGTTAACATTAGGAACAATTAGTGCCATATTAGGAACATCGACACACTTTATAAAACATGATATTTTTTCGTAAATTAAGGCTTGAAATGATTATTTGAAACCAAAACAGAGTTCAGAAAAAAATTTGGAATTTAGTTACCAAAAAATTGTATATCTAAGTATTAAAGATTCGGCGCAATAATATCAAATCTAAAAACCTCTGACAAAATATAGCGAAATTAGGCTCATTTACCCTATTGATTTTTTTTAGTTTCTATATTTAAAAAAAATACAAACTATCTGGAGCCACAATTATCGCAAAATTATGGAAAATCAATTTCATATCTCATTTTAAAGGTTTGAAAAAAAGTTTTGATAAAACCTTGATTTTTTAAGGCCACAAAATGGTCAAATGCTGAAATGCAGATTTATTTAATCAAAAACTCGTAGAAATAAAACTATCAGGAGCCACAATATCATTCAAGAAATGATGAACTGTTAAAATGTTAAGTCAAAATATAAAATATCAATTTAAAATATTTAAAAATGTTAAAAAAAGATTAAATTTCCAATCGATTGGAAATATAAACTTGCAGTCAAAAGCGCTTTTAGAAATCCAAAACATATTATATCAAAATGTTCATAATATTTTTTTTTCTTCAAAAAATTTGTAAGGTAGTTTAGTTTTCTTTCAACATATCAATTTAGAATGGATTTGTCTATCCGTGCTGAAAAAATAATTAGAAGTTCAAAAATTGAGTACGACTGTTTCAATAAAATAGTTATATATGCCACCAATTGCAAAACGTACATTCTTTCAGCAAGCGATGTACATTTATTACAAATAAAATTTTGGTCATGAAACACAGCGTTAATATATTTTACCCTAGAAATCCAGAATCCAATGCAAAATTGAAGTATGGTGATATCAAATCTGAGAAATCGCAAATTGATAAAATGTTAGGAAAACAGCTACCTTTGAAAATACGTCTAAAATTCTGTGTTTTATATTATGAGGATCCAAAGATGCCAGAATTTATCGAAAAACATAAACTTTCGAATCCATTTTTTTTAATTTTTATGCTGTGACTGAAACAATTTTAACGATTCTCAATTGAAAAGAACGGATTTTTCATCACTTGTTTTCAAGATCTTTGAAAAAAAATATATATATCTTATGTACATCATAAAGCTTCATACTTCAGCTTTCTAAGGCACTAATTAAAACTTTTTTTTTTTTGGCATTTGGTAGCTAGTCAATTGTCTTTTCTACGAAGTTTGTTTTTTTCGGTTTTTTTTTCGCAGACGCTGAAATGAATATTGGTACAATCTGGGACGGATTATGTTAAAAGTATGAATTTTGTAATTTCCCGCATTTTCTGGGTTTGTGTATTTTAAAAAAGACCATAAATAAGGCTATGATCATAAGGAATCCAGGCATTTTATTTCGGTGAGAGCTACATTCCTTAAGGTAGGGTATGGGAAAATTCGGCAGCGTTGTGATGGTAACAGGGATAATAACTGTCAGAATGTCATTTAACATATCTCCAAAGCCTAGAGCCACATTCATCAGTTTTAAAACGACTATCGCAGTCATGTCCTTTTGGTTTATGTAATTTTCAGCACACGGTGTATTTCGTAGAAGGACTTAAAGGAAAAATTACAGTAAAGCTAATTTTGCATGGGCAGAAAGTAGAGCTTTTCCCGGTTCATTTCCACCAAAATTTAAAATATTTGGTCGGTGACTCCCCATTCAAATTTTTTTTTGAAAATTTTCTATTTGAAATCTTTGAAAAATAGTCATTGATTTCAAGTGTTGTTTAATTTCAGAGGTGCTATTTCTCTTAATTCTAACTTTCAATATTTTTAAATTGAACTGGTAGCTTAACAATCATATAAAAAACTTTGAAAAATTTTCAAAATTATTTCAAATAAGTTACAGAGCTATTCAAAAGAAGAAAATTAGCTGGCAAATCCTGTCAGCTGTCTGAGAGGGTAGAATTATCTGAAATTTTTAGAACTATCTGAAATATTTTGAATCCATTTGAATCTATTATCTTCAGATATTATGATTGTGGAACCACTGGAGGGTATTTCATTAAAAAAAGCTCAATAATTTAGAAAATCAGCTAATACTAGGAACCGGTATAACACTTATGGTGATACGTTTTGGAATAGAAACATTTGTCTTAATTTAAGCTTTTAAAAAATTACGAAAATCAATATTCAAAAGTAGAAGATCTATTGAAAAGAATTTTTGAAATAATTCATTCTTTATACTTCTCCTGAGTCAAATGTCTTGAAATCTCATTCGCACTTCAAAATCAATGCAAGTCACTACAGCAGTTTTAACTTGCTTAAGTTTTGCATGTTACTTTATTTTGATAAAATGATCATTAGATGCCTGGAGTGTTTTATAAAACGTTTCATTTCTATTTCTAAGCCAAATTTTGGTAACCCTCCTGTACACTGTGATTCTCCAATTTTCTTCAAAGAGTAAGCATTTCTTTTAAGGTTAAATAATCCTAGCTTCAACAGTTTTCAACCCACTTTATTATGATTATAATCTTTTGAACTTCTTGTTATAAATTGAATTTTAAAGTTTTTAGGATTTTTATTAAAATGGATAAATCTAGCCTAAAACTGTGATAAATTTGAAATTATTCCAAAAATAAATGCATTTCTATCTTTTTGTCGATCTAAAATTTACAAAAATCAACAGTAGGTATTGTTGGCAAAAGTAAAATGCAATAGATCGATAGCAAACTAGCCTAAACGCGTTCAATTCATCATGTTTTGCTCTTTTCATACTTATTTTAGTCATTCTAGTGGACACTGCTGTTCTTCTATATTATTAATTAGAACATTAATGATGCATTCATGCAACAGTTAAAAAAAAATCAATTTCGTCTTTATACCAGTTGGATGGAAACCCTTAGAAATTATAAGTTTGAATTACCCATAGAAAATCCATGAAAACTAAAAAAGTAAAGATGCAAAAATCTGGTCAAAACCGTCGATGAAATTGAAACTCCTGGAAAAATTGTTTTCTATCTTTAATTCATTAATTCGAAAATATCAACAGTATTCAAATTCTAACGCAAAAATGTAGTTCAGATGATTGATAGAAAAGTTTACCACCTTCAATATGAGAAAAAGTAATTTCGAATTGATGTTATGTAGCCGAAGATGTACGGATTTGAGGGCAATTACTTTTACTTTTGACTAAATTTTATATTTAAAATACTATTGAAAACTGTTCTGCTGAGATTTGTTTGAGTTTTAATATGAGGTAAAAGAAATTGAAAAATACCATAAACGAGTTACATCATCAAAAATTTTATTTTTTCTTAAATGCGTAGGTATTCATATGCATCTAAGCATACACATATTTTGGAATTAATTCAAAGAACAAGTTTGAAAAAAAAATAATTTTTAAATATTTCGTTGGAAACCAATCAAAGGATGTTGGACTGTTGTTATTCATGTAACTTTAATTTTGATTTAAACAGAATAAGTTTTCCAATAAACACTTATGAATGTGTATTTTACATTTAAATAACACAAATTATAACGAAGATACTCCAAATAATAAAAATCAAAAAAAAACAATAATATAAAAAAAAAATTTCAATCCCAATCATTAGTCTTTTTACTTGTTGAATTTTTTTTATGTTTCAGAATGACAAAAACTTGATTAAAAAAGAAAAAAAAATTTTTTTCTAAGAAACACATTGCAATTCTATTGTACTGGTATAATTTTTCAGTTTAAAAATTCATAAATATAAAATTATAAATCTTCAAAATAACAAAGCGTATGGGGACTCACCGACCAAATATTTTAATTTTGCCTGGAAATGACTCAGAAAAGGCTATATTTTCAAATTCTGAAAAAATAGAGTAATTGTTTTTTTTTCTTTTAAACATCTTCTATAGAAACACACCGTGAGCACTAAGAAATTCCCTCGAGAAAATGTCAAGTTACATTTGGGATTAATGTCACAACTGCATTGTGATAGTCATGGAATAAAATTTCAAGCTTAGCAGATGAAAGTCGGTCGTTGATTCGATGATATTCATATAGGCAAATGTTATGGCGAAAATTAACATTTTGAATGTTACAGAATCATAATCGCAACATTCATAGGAATCTCAATCAAATGTTATTAAAATGAATGTCGTGACGGTTCCTTGCCAGTTTTATTCAGGAGGATTTTGGAAGTGAGATTTAGCCCATGTTGGCAGGAAAATCAAAACGAACATATTTTAATTTTTAACACATGAATAGAAAGCTCTTGATCTGTACAAGCTAAAATCTGATCATTTTTAATTTTAGGATTTGGACTGGTCAGATTGGCCGTGGCCAGGGCCAGATGGCCTCATACACTTTTTTCTATCGGTTCTCATCATGTACGGATCAAGAGCTTTTTGAATATTCATGTGTTGCAAGTTTAAATCTGGTCATTTTGATTTTTCGGATTCCAGGACTGGCCAGATTGGCCGTGGCCAATGAACAGCATGACCGTTTAAATCATGACTTTTTTTTTATTTTTCCATGAAATTCACGCAATACAAAATTCAGATTGTCATTCTGACAGTCAGAGGACCAACAGAATCTTTGGATGTTTCAAGTCAAAAATGTCATCGAGATAAATAATTCGATGACATTTTTCTGAGCAACCGTCACTGCACTACTAAATAATATTTTCTCTAGTCGTGTTACATTTTTCGGATATCAAATGTCGATCAATGAAATCTTATTGACCGTCATTGGAAAATGTTATTCGACTATTACGATCCCGACTGTCTTTTGGATGACATTCGCATCATTGGTTTGTTGTGAAAAGGACTATCTTGTCGAGTCAAGAGAGTAAACATCGATCACAGTTGTACCGGATAAGTTTTTCAATAACTGTCCGCCAACAGCATTTTGATATAAGTCGCGAATGACAAAGATGTTAAAACGGCTTTAATCGAAACAAAAAAAAAAGTTTTTAATTTAACGTGTCTTTGAGGTATTAACGATGCAAAAAGACATGGTCAAATAATTTTGAACAATCACCTCGAAAATTCTTCATTGTCGACTTGAAAACTCATGAACTGTAGTTGTTTTTGTTAAATTGTATTGACCTTAATGGTAAAGAAGTATTAGGAGCCACTCTAGGATGATCACGATTTTCAAACCGAGATTCAGAGTGGGACCCTTGATCTCAAATATAGGTAAAAAGACTATGGTTATTGCGAATAACTGAATGTAGACCCCTTAACTATGCAATAAATCCGTCTCCAAAAAATAACTAATAATAAGCAGTTCTACGGATCATTAACTTAACAACTGGTTATTACGCAATGTGTCAGATTTGTGAAAAGGTTCCAACCAAATTCCAATTGGTTTTTCTATGTGAATTTATGTTAAATATCATGATTTTATAAAGGTTCTGCTTCTGTGGTAAAAAGAGATCAATTCACGACTGAAAAAATTGTATCAAGATTAAAAAGAAGTTTTATGATAAAGTTAGAGTAACACTGGCATTTTGAACGCCAGCGAGATTGTTTTAGACTGAAGATTCTTTTTCGTAAAGCTCAGAACATTTCTCAGATAATTGATTTGTAAATCATTTATATCATCACACCTTATGTAAGTTCTTCAAACAGATTGCAAAGATTCTCAAATGATTTTTAATTTGAAACTTTTTTCTATGTTTATTAAATAATGTTGTGTCCTTTTCAAATCTACTAGTCTTTGTCCTACACAATCTGTTGATTTGACGGAATTTTCAACGTTTCTTGAAACGCTAAAGACCTAACAGGTTTCACAGAAACTTCCGAAATGAAATAGTCCATCATGATTGATCTAGAAACATAACAACGTAGATAAAAATTTTGTGTTTTTGTGCTTTAAATACTTTGGAAAACGAAATTTTGATAACTCTCGTCATACTTGGCATCGCTCCTCAGATTTGCCCGTTCAGAGTAAGAGCGTGTATTTTTTTCGCTGTGCTCTTCCCAAACGGAGAATCTTTAAAAAATGCTCAGTTACCCCCAGAGCGACCAAGCGTCCACCCAAATGTGGGCAAGAGAAGCAAGCAAACTGATGAAATGCGTTCTCGGTGCAGATAAATTCGTTCGCACTCGGGCGAAAGAGAAGCTTTACAGAAAACTCAGTTTGTTTTCATCGGTTGCGTCTGGATCGATGTTTCGAAGTGCGTCAGAATTTACAATGCAGAAAATAAATCTAACGGAACTAAATTGATAACGCCAAAGGTAGTTAAGATAGAATGCTGGTGTCTTCGACAATATTGCTCTGTATAATAAAGCGCATATTTTGATATGAAATATAAAGTTTAGAGGTCCACCAATAGCAAGATATAAATCGTAACTTTCTTGTTTAGCATTTTAGAGCATAAGTTTTTTCTACAAATTTATTTATCTCAATAAAACACACAACTTTGCTTAACATGTCAAGTTCTACAATTTTAACCCAAGGAGATACGGTTAAATTAAAAAAAACTTTACAAAAAGTTATTGTTATTATCGCGCTATTTTTCAATCTCTCCACTTTAAATTTTATATCAAAATATGCGAATTAACAACTTTGCCCAAAACACCTATCTGGTCATTCCTGAGCGAGTTCCTCTAGTTTGATGTTCTGCACCAGGACCAATGATTAGCTACGAAAGCTTTCTTCGGTCAAAAAATATCAAAAGCATAGCGGTAAAGGAAGATAAATCCTAAATTTTACGATTTGTGAAAGTTTTGCAGGTTTATTACTAAAATTTGTCCCAGATCCCGGCGTAATTTTCACGGTTTGTTTCATAGACAAAGATTTTAGGATAATTTTAGCAAATGTTACTTTGCGAATTGCTGCTTTTGTAAATTAATGCTACCCACGTACGATATTTAAAGTACATAAACCTAAGTATACAGCAATTTGCGGATGACCGGATATTGTGAAAAAACTACTTGGATTTTGCCCAGTTTTATCCACATTATTTGGAAAATAAAACAAGAAAATCGAATTCAGTTTAAAATTGTTTGTCGAAAATTGGATTTGTGAAAGTTTGTTTCATCAAAAATCAAACCAAAACTTTCCTTCGTATGCTTCAAACATAAATGTAACACTACTGATGTGTTGCGACAAAAAAATGTAAGTCGTTTTTCTTCACTAGATAAATGTCTGGAATTTCCTCAGATTTGACCGGATATTGCTCGGTTTTTGGAATGGAAAATTTCAGATTATTTACCCGGTTTTCACCATGTTTTTCAAATAATTTGCCAGGAAGTGCCTGGCCCGCTACGTACAAAAATATTTTATACATAAACCTACATTGGACCTCTTCGATTGATGCACTGTTCCGCACTGCAAAGCGGCTTTTTTTTTTAAAGAAAACATTCCTGCATTGAAATTTTTCTGGCTTGATACACTGAGCGACACAGTAGCGTCGCTGGAGCACAATTTTCTAGCCAGCTCTTTCTCTTTTCTTTAGAGCGAGCGACGTCCACCCGACCGTCAGAGAAACCGCAATCGGGCGCACTCGGCAAAAAGATTTGTGAACGTTGATCGGCTGAGCAGTGCACTCGGAAACCGAAATGATAAAAGTGTAATTCGCTCTCTGATCTGTTCTGTTTGCGGCGAGGTGTTGGACAAGCATGACTCTCGTGAGCAAATTGATTAAACATTTTTCTTCAACCACTTCTATGAATACACACAAAGGAATATGTCTTATCTGTTTGTCAATTAACTACAGACCCTTGGGCTGAAAATTAAAAATTGATATTTTTTTAAATTATTTTAATACTTAGCTTAATACATTTGCTCAGAAAGATTTCGGATTCGTTAGACATCATCTGGGATTGACATCCGCTATCGGTCCTGCTTGCTCTCACTCCTTCGTTTATTTTTTTTCGATTGGTTCGAACCTGTTCCTCATTAATACGATTTTTTGCCTTCTAAACCATTACCTTATAAAAAAATCTATTTCAAATATTTAGAACCATGAAGATTACATTTTGAAATTTTAAATTTCCGTTAACATCTTTATTTTATAAATGTAAAAGAAACCTCAAAAATATGCTTCTGTTATTTTATGCGATAACCTACTTCAATGGGAAGATAAATGCTCATGGATGATAGAGAATCAGTTTACGGCTTTTAAACAGGCTAAAGATTATTCAGCAAATTCAGATTATGTTGATTAGGTTTGGATTGCGTAAAAATCTCAAAGGTTTATCAACATATTCAAATATTCAAACGATACATTTTAACATTATTAGTTATTTTTCTCGATAAAATGGCAATAGATATATAAGTAATTGAATCGTGACGTCACAACGCGCCACTTTTTAATTGTTTTGTTTTAAAAAATTTAACATTTCCGAGGCTCACGTTCTCAATGAGCAATAAAACAAAATAAGTTATGACTTTAAGTGGTCTTTATGAAATTATTTTTAAAATAGTGTGATTTTTGTTGTAAATAATGAAAAATAAGAACAGAGGGAATGATGGGTGGCCCCCTGGCATGGGTCATAAGATATAGATATGCCACATAGCTTTTGCTGAAGCAATGCGTTCTGGCTTTTTTTTAAAACCGTTGATTAACCTCTTGATGAGAAAATTTGCTATTGAATATTCAAGTAAAATCTCTATCAGCAGTTTGACATAAGTGCAACATTCTAGTTTCTGCTGGACCGGACTTCAATCCGAGTGTGATAAAATAATTCCCGGGCCATATTACTTCCACACGAACACGTTGCAATTTTTTAATATCGTAAACGCCATCACCGAGCTTATCGCCCACTGCTGGACATTTCAGTCAGTCAGTCAGCTGTTAGGGAAAGTCTCTGCCTCGAGGGGGAAAAGCAGAGCGAGAGAGAGCGAAAAAAAGTAAATGATCAACGCAAAATTAAATGCAAATTTATGACACTTTAATTCCATCAAATTGGACCAGCAGCTGACAGTTTTCTTTTTTTTTTGCTTGTTCGTTCGCTTTGCTTCCATTTTCTGCTTATTTGTGGAACTAAATTGCTGCAACCACAGCATGGTTCTATAGATACCAAGAAAAAGTGGCCACCAAAGTCCCGGGGAATGAATGAAGACGGCCAACCGAGGACAGCTGCTCCCAATAGGGAAGGGCACTCCCAATGGGGAATCCAGATTCCTTTTTATTTACGTTAGCTCCCTGTCTTCGCATGGTTGTTCTATGGGCGAAGTGAACGTCTTTCATCGTTCAGCTGAGTGGGGGTGACTGGGCGAATTGAATTTTATTTTGTCTCCGAATGGCGGTTGTGCTGACGGCTTTTCCACTCTGAGTCTGATGGACAGACAGTCACTGGACAGACTTTTCCGAGCCGTCGTCGTCGTCATCCAATGTTGCTGTTCCGAAACTGTTCGGTTTATTGGAGTAAAAGACAGTTTCAGCAGCAGTCCAGCTGGGGTGGTAGACTTCTGATGGGGCATTACAGTTGTCGTCTTCTGCTGGGCAGCGCAGCTCAGATGATTTTCAGTTGAATTAATTTACTTGCCGGGCAAGTATTGTCCTTTTTTTCAACGGAGTTACACTCAGCCCTATCTGGTAAGTCCGTCAATCTATTTCATTGAAAACCATTGCCACTTTTCCGGAAAAACGTTCAGATAACGATGGCGTTCATGTGGTTCTTCTTTATCAGAATCCAAATATAAGAAAAAAAACACAACCGTAAGTTTCGAAAATTGAACAAAACATGACAGTAGAATTGATGATAAATTTACTGCAACAAGTTTAATTGAGTCAAAATTTTCTAATTGATAAATGAAGCGTTTTTTCATATTTAACTTAATTAAAAAACAGCGATCGATTAATAAAAATCCAGATATATTAGAAAAAGATATGCATTTTATAATCCCTGATTTGAAATACACCAAATTTACGAACTTAAAATGGAAAAAATGACAAAAATGACAAAAATGACAAAAATGACAAAAATGACAAAAATGACAAAAATGACAAAAATGACAAAAATGACAAAAATGACAAAAATGACAAAAATGACAAAAATGACAAAAATGACAAAAATGACAAAAATGACAAAAATGACAAAAATGACAAAAATGACAAAAATGACAAAAATGACAAAAATGACAAAAATGACAAAAATGACAAAAATGACAAAAATGACAAAAATGACAAAAATGACAAAAATGACAAAAATGACAAAAATGACAAAAATGACAAAAATGACAAAAATGACAAAAATGACAAAAATGACAAAAATGACAAAAATGACAAAAATGACAAAAATGACAAAAATGACAAAAATGACAAAAATGACAAAAATGACAAAAATGACAAAAATGACAAAAATGACAAAAATGACAAAAATGACAAAAATGACAAAAATGACAAAAATGACAAAAATTACAAAAATTACAAAAATGACAAAAATGACAAAAATGACAAAAATGACAAAAATGACAAAAATGACAAAAATGACAAAAATGACAAAAATGACAAAAATGACAAAAATGACAAAAATGACAAAAACGACAAAAATGACAAAAATGACAAAAATGACAAAAATGACAAAAATGACAAAAATTACAAAAATTACAAAAATGACAAAAATGACAAAAATGACAAAAATGACAAAAATGACAAAAATGACAAAAATGACAAAAATGACAAAAATGACAAAAATGACAAAAATGACAAAAATGACAAAAATGACAAAAATGACAAAAATGACAAAAATGACAAAAATGACAAAAATGACAAAAATGACAAAAATGACAAAAATGACAAAAATGACAAAAATGACAAAAATGACAAAAATGACAAAAATGACAAAAATGACAAAAATGACAAAAATGACAAAAATGACAAAAATGACAAAAATGACAAAAATGACAAAAATGACAAAAATGACAAAAATGACAAAAATGACAAAAATGACAAAAATGACAAAAATGACAAAAATGACAAAAATGACAAAAATGACAAAAATGACAAAAATGACAAAAATGACAAAAATGACAAAAATGACAAAAATGACAAAAATGACAAAAATGACAAAAATTACTAAAATGACAAAAATGACAAAAATTACAAAAATTACAAAAATTACAAAAATTACAAACATTACAAAAATTACAAAAATTACAAAAATTACAAAAATGACAAAAATGACAAAAATGACAAAAATGACAAAAATTACAAAAATTACAAAAATTACAAAAATTACAAAAATGACAAAAATGACAAAAATGACAAAATTACTTAAAAATTACATTATTGGGTAAGAAGAAGGTTACCATTCTGATAACTTATACATGTCAGTTTCTTCTCATTAAACTAAGTTGATAATATGAAAAATCTTTTTTCGAATACGCAAATATTCGTGCCAGATTTCTGCTGTAAGACTCCATTTGTAATTGGAATTGCAATCAATCAGATCCTTTGCTTGGAGGTCGGAATATATCAATTCATTCCTTCCTCCCTTCCTGAAGACAAGCTGAATGACGGAAAACGAACTCTATACGTGAGCAGAACAGGAGAGAAGGGGAGGTCTGCCGAAGAAATGAATGAAAAGAAATCCCTCACGGTCCCATTCTACCCTGTGGGGCGCGATTTGACAGAAGATTGGTCCGGACCTTCGATGATGGTTTGGTTTTTAATTAATGTGTGGCACGTTCTGTCGATTCATCTCGCACTTTATTAACTCGATATGGTTTGCGGCGATTCCTGGAGAGTACTTTTTTCTGTACTTTCCCGGGCATAATGCAGCGGGCAACAACGAACGAGAGCAAAAAAAGTTTCCCGGACGACTTCCCACGTTTGCCAACAAACACCAGGCAGGGCCAACCCGGAATGAACCGGGTCCTTCCATTTTCTGCGAAATCCTGGACGCTCGACGTTGCTGTTCCTGGCTGCTGGATGATGTTGCCGCGACGATAAAAGGTAATTTATATTGGTGGCGTTCTCCTTTTTTTTCCTGTATTTGCTTCTTTCCAGAAACTCGCTGAAGTGGTTCAATTTTGTTGGCTTTAGTGAACAAAAATTGTTGCCCGAGTTGAGTCGAGCTGAGAAGAGAAAGAAAACAGCTTTTGGAAGCCGCTCAAATGTTGATGCGAGCCAAAGCGATTCGGGAGCTGCGTTACGTGGATTGAATATTTTGCCCGACGACGCCGCCATTCGTACGCAAACTTGACCCACTTGAGGCAAGTTCAAGCAGTCGACTAGCGATTGCAATTAATATCAATCGGACGGGCATTACCATATCAGGGGGTTTGTATGGCTTTCAGGGGAGATTTTCTCCCTATGATTGGAAAAACGTCTTGTTTTGTACATTTGAAATCGATTTGTCGACTCGAATATATTAATAGTAGCTAAAAATGTTTGCTGTATGGAAATCCCTCTCATAGGTTGATGATAAAATCGTTTTGCTGACATTTTTTATGATTGTTTGATTTTTGGAATATTGCTATTGGTAGTCAGGTAAGGTTGCCAGATTTCTCTGTTTTATCCGGGTTTGCTCGGATACTTAAAACAAAATTTGGGAACAGTCCGGCCCGTCCCAGTTGACCAGATTTCATTGAAAAATTCCCGGATTTTGTCTTGCTTAATTTACTTTATTTAACAATTCAAGCAAAAAAAAAATCGAAAGCTTCCAAAACGAACGAAATTTTTTTTACAAGTTTTGTAAAAGAATCATGAAAAGTTTTTTGGGAGATTAAAATATGATTCAAAATCTGTGGATGAGTTTTGATGAAAAAAAAATTCAATTTTTTTCCTTGATTTTTGTTGAATTATTTCTGAATTTAAAAAAAAATGCCCGGATATTGCCCGGATTTATTGTCGTCACTTTTGAAATCAAATGCTCCGATGTTACCAGGGATTTTTTAAATAAAATTGTCGGGTTTTTCTAGCCCGCATACTGGCTGCAAAAATTCTGGCAATCTTATACTTAGGTATGAATTCTAGAATCTTAATTTAGAAAAGATTTCGTTAAAAAAATTTTTTTTCAAATTAGGCCTTTTTTTCCTCACCAGAGATTTGTGTTTCGAAAATAGAAGTTCCCATCCTGCCAATAATTTAAATCTAAAGCAATCAGAATTGATTTTTTTTTCTAATTTCTTTGAGATTTACACATGCACTCTGGGAACTCTCTGGAGCCACAATTTGAAAAACTTCGGAAATTAATATTATATCTCTCGCTAGAGGTCTTTAAAAAAAACCAGTCAAAAGACAATTTTTGTCATTTTTGTCATTTTTGTCATTTTTGTCATTTTTGTCATTTTTGTCATTTTTGTCATTTTTGTCATTTTTGTCATTTTTGTCATTTTTGTCATTTTTGTCATTTTTGTCATTTTTGTCATTTTTGTCATTTTTGTCATTTTTGTCATTTTTGTCATTTTTGTCATTTTTGTCATTTTTGTCATTTTTGTCATTTTTGTCATTTTTGTCATTTTTGTCATTTTTGTCATTTTTGTCATTTTTGTCATTTTTGTCATTTTTGTCATTTTTGTCATTTTTGTCATTTTTGTCATTTTTGTCATTTTTGTCATTTTTGTCATTTTTGTCATTTTTGTCATTTTTGTCATTTTTGTCATTTTTGTCATTTTTGTCATTTTTGTCATTTTTGTCATTTTTGTCATTTTTGTCATTTTTGTCATTTTTGTCATTTTTGTCATTTTTGTCATTTTTGTCATTTTTGTCATTTTTGTCATTTTTGTCATTTTTGTCATTTTTGTCATTTTTGTCATTTTTGTCATTTTTGTTGTCATATCATATCTTCATGGTTGTTTTTTTTCTATTTTTTCGAGTTTTTCTAAAGCTTTTTATCTTATGTAAATTTTACTTAGTCGTCATTCTGAGGATTTTAAATCTCATATTATGTTTTTGAAAAATAAATCGATTCTAGGTATCTCTTGTTTTTTAATCTTGGGGTTTGAATGGTTTTTAGTTTTAATTTTTCTAACATGATTTTTCAATTGCATGTAATTGAAAATGAATACTTGTGCTTCGTACCTCAACCAGATTTCGCTGAAATTGATTAATATATTGACACTTCTAATCAAGCACAAATCAGTCAGTTATTTGCAATACGCAGGTTGTTCATTTGAGAGTTAATTAATGGCAAATTGGGAAAAAATATTGTCAAACATGTCATTCATTTGCTAACCATTTGATTGGACGAACGATTGGAATCCTCAAACATTTTGGTCACATACCACAACGCGCAGCCGGCATCTGGCAGCATTTTCGCGATTGAACCAAAATTCCATTCCGCTAGATTGTCGCATTTTCCTCTCAATTTAACTTCGATTTCTCCAATCAAATCTTGGGAATCAAAACCGTGTTTGCACAACAATGCACAATTTCACATGGAACACACCAGCAGCGAACACTTTCACGCAAACATTCATGAAATGAGGAGTGGATGGAAAGGGGGGATGATTTTGGAGGAACACATACCGAGAATCACACACAGCTACATGCAATCATGAGGCCTCTCATCCTTTTGGAGAATTTCCAATCACAGGGTCTAGCAAATTCTTCCTAGTTCCCGGGTAGGAGACGTGTAAATTTACTTACCATTTCCGCTCGATTTGATCCCTCTATTACGAACAGGGAAAAAAGGCAAAAGAGCAGAGGAAGGCACGGCCCTGTGGAAGAATGATGAAAATATGCCTCCCTCCAGTTTCCATTGTCAGGACGTTCAAAAAACTGTAGATAGAAAATGGCACCAGGGTGTCCCAATCGTTGTCGCACTCGGCGTTCTTGTCGTCGTCGCCATTGGCAGCATGTTGAAATTTATAAATATTGACAAATTTGAATTGTCGATGCTCGAAGAGGCTTTTCCGGGTCGAATCGACACAAATGCGACGTCTACTGTTGCTCTCTCTAGGTGGATGGAGCCCTTTTTGTTTACAATTTTCCTGGAAGGACAGCTCTTCAAAGCTGTTGCCGATGGTTTCCAAGCAGTTGAAACTTCTATAGCGGAATGGAAGGTTTTAAAAGTAAAACGCAACAAATTATATGTAGTGTATCGTTCAGTTTTTTTTTTGGAAAAAAATCCAATAAATCTTTTTCCAAATTTTATTTTGGTAATTTATTGATTTTTCGAGCAGAATCCTGGCAAACGGGTTGGACTTTTTTAATTTTGTTAGTGATTATTTTTTATATATATTCATAGAACACATTTTTAACAATTCATAATCAACATAGCTTCAAACAACGAAGGAAAAAAAATACAAAAGGCAACGTTCAAAAGAAACACTTAACTAGGAATGTTTGTGTTATTTTTAAGCAAACTGATCAACACTAAAAATGAGTAAACAACACAAAGAAAGAGAGATTAAAAAAAACTAAACAACAAAAATCCAAAGAACTTGGTTTATCTGAAAGATTCCAGAGTGTCTGCGCTGCTGGTCTTTGTGTTTTCCTTCGGAGAGATGTAATAAATTTCAATTTCCAGTAACTTAACTGATGGTTTTATTGTTGGTATTATCCATACCTTCTGGCTCTTGCCTTTTGCTTGCCAGGCTCCCCAAGAACGAATTCTGATTCTGACTCCATGGGACTGAGATGCATAATGGAGCAACTGGAGCCACCTCGAAAAGAATGTCTGCCCTGAACTCTAGTTTGTGAATGGGTGGGCAAGAATGGAAACCCCATTGACTGTAGTTAGCAACGGCCATTGTTTCATTCAGTTCGTCCAGTTGAGTTCCCCGAAAGTGGGAAAAGGAGCTGGAGCAAGTTAAAGAATTCAATTAGTTTTGGGTCAAAGTTGTGTTCGCCAGGTTCGGAGGAATATGGTTTGTTTTGTTTTGGTTTTTTTTTATTCTCTTCTGTTGAACTGAGAGAACCAAAAGTGGTTGACCATCTTCATCAGGTCAATTTCTACCCCAAACATATTTGTATGCTGGGTTTGTGTCTCGTACTTAGTTGATGCTGCCTTCTGCCAAGGGATGTGGAAAAGATAACCATGAATATATCAACATTCTTGGACATTGTTCGAAAACCTTCCGGACTTCCTGTTAATAAATAGCATCTTGTTTATTAGAACAGGCAAAAAGTCCGATTGTACAGTTTCTTGTAGTTGCATACAAATTTTGCATTCCACCATCCCCGTACAATTTCTGTCCAGACCTCAGAGTCCATTTAAGAGAAAGGTTTTAACTATCTCTGATTTTTTGGTCCCAGTCCGGCCCCGGAAGATGTCGAATAAAGAACCTCTTGCTTGTGACAGCTCCGGAAACCAAGATAATCAAATGGCTAGATCCATTTCTTACATTGGGAACAAAATAGGTAATCTGTAGAACAAGTGGTGAAGGCTTTGTGCAGATGACCAATTATTTTTGTATCATAAGTAAATACAGAAGTTTCAAGTCAGACTCATTTCACTCCTGCCTTTCTGGGTTCATTCGATTTTAGTGATTTTTTAATTAACTCTCAAGATAGGTACATACGTATCCCAAAATTATTTGCTAAGTAGCTGCTTGGCTAGGAAAACAATGACAATTTTTCATATTGTCGAGCAATAGACAATTTTGACAATTTTGACAATTTGGACAATTTTGACAATTTTGACAATTTTGACAATTTTGACAATTTTGACAATTTTGACAATTTTGACAATTTTGACAATTTTGACAATTTTGACAATTTTGACAATTTTGACAATTTTGACAATTTTGACAATTTTGACAATTTTGACAATTTTGACAATTTTGACAATTTTGACAATTTTGACAATTTTGACAATTTTGACAATTTTGACAATTTTGACAATTTTGACAATTTTGACAATTTTGACAATTTTGACAATTTTGACAATTTTGACAATTTTGACAATTTTGACAATTATGACCATTTTGACAATTTCGACAATTTTGACAATTTTGACAATTTTGACAATTTTGACAATTTTGACAATTTTGACAATTTTGACAATTTTGACAATTTTGACAATTTTGACAATTTTGACAATTTTGACAATTTTGACAATTTTGACAATTTTGACAATTTTGACAATTTTGACAATTTTGACAATTTTGACAATTTTGACAATTTTGACAATTTTGACAATTTTGACAATTTTGACAATTTTGACAATTTTGACAATTTTGACAATTTTGACAATTTTGACAATTTTGACAATTTTGACAATTTTGACAATTTTGACAATTTTGACAATTTTGACAATTTTGACAATTTTGACAATTTTGACAATTTTGACAATTTTGACAATTTTGACAATTTTGACAATTTTGACAATTTTGACAATTTTGACAATTTTGACAATTTTGACAATTTTGACAATTTTGACAATTTTGACAATTTTGACAATTTTGACAATTTTGACAATTTTGACAATTTTGACAATTTTGACAATTTTGACAATTTTGACAATTTTGACAATTTTGACAATTTTGACAATTTTGACAATTTTGACAATTTTGACAATTTTGACAATTTTGACAATTTTGACAATTTTGACAATTTTGACAATTTTGACAATTTTGACAATTTTGACAATTTTGACAATTTTGACAATTTTGACAATTTTGACAATTTTGATAATTTTGACAATTTTGACAATTTTGACAATTTTGACAATTTTGACAATTTTGACAATTTTGACAATTTTGACAATTTTGACAATTTTGACAATTTTGACAATTTTGACAATTTTGACAATTTTGACAATTTTGACAATTTTGACAATTTTGACAATTTGACAATTTTGACAATTTTGACAATTTTGACATTTTTGACAATTTTGACAATTTTGACAATTTTGACAATTTTGACAATTTTGACAATTTTGACAATATTGACAATTTTGACAATTTTGACAATTTTGACAATTTTGACAATTTTGACAATTTTGACAATTTTGACAATTTTGACAATTTTGACAATTTTGACAATTTTGACAATTTTGACAATTTTGACAATTTTGACAATTTTGACAATTTTGACAATTTTGACAATTTTGACAATTTAGACAATTTTGACAATTTTGACAATTTTGACAATTTTGACAATTTTGACAATTTTGACAATTTTGACAATTTTGACAATTTTGACAATTTTGACAATTTTGACAATTTTGACAATTTTGACAATTTTGACAATTTTGACAATTTTGACAATTTTGACAATTTTGACAATTTTGACAATTTTGACAATTTTGACAATTTTGACAATTTTGACAATTTTGACAATTTTGACAATTTTGACAATTTTGACAATTTTGACAATTTTGACAATTTTGACAATTTTGACAATTTTGACAATTTTGACAATTTTTATAATTTTGACAATTTTGACAATTTTGACAATTCTGACAATTTTGACAATTTTGACAATTTTGGCAATTTTGACAATTTGGACAGTTTTTACAATTTTGGCAATTTTGATAATTTTGATGATTTTTAATTTTTGCAATTTTGACATCTTTGATCATTTTGAGAAAATTTGAAACTTTTGAGACTTTATGTAGGTTTAATTCGATCTTCCAATTTTTTTCATTTAGAGACAGATAAAAGCCGAAATTATTAAACTTCTCTTTTTGTAAGATTGATTAGATAGATTTACTCTTCTCAAGTATGAACTCAATGAAAGATTTATCGGACCAAACATGAAGGTACCTCTTCTTTTCAAAAGCGGAAGGTTTGCGCAAACAATTCTTTCTTACTGAATGCCCCATCAAGGAAAGAGAAGGCTGACGTTTTCTCCCTCGGCTGACGCTAGCAAATTGTGTCTAGATACACGCTTCCAACAAACCTTTTCGTTCGTCCATCCAACTTGAGGACAAGTTATCTACCATTTTGTAATCGTAAACACTCCCGTCTAATCCCTTACGTGCTTATCATCTGGCAATGTGTCCTCAATTTCATTGTTATAACAGGATTAGGCAAACAGTGTTGGTATCCTAAAAATACTTGGGCTGTTTTTTTCCTCTTGCCTTTTGCTTTTTCCTCTCTCACTCGAACCTATTTTGAAGAGACTTGCTACCTACTTACTAAGCTCTTTGGCCCAAAACCCCAATCAACCGTTTTCCAAAATTCCAATAACGGACATGGTTAGTAGCGTTTTCTTGCCGCTTCACTTCTTTCCCCGCCTTGCTTCCTGCTTCCAGCTTCAAGGCTACCGAATGTGGCAAACCCATATCGGCGAACTCTCCCTGGGAAAATTAGACCATACCTGCTGCTGGAAAAATGAACCACCGAAAAACGATGGAAAACCGAACCAGGGACGTCCCATAGCATGTAATTTTCCTAGATCAAAATCTTGCAAATACACCATCACATGGTGAAGGTAGCTGGAAAAAAATAGGGTGAGTGCTCCTACTTTGGACCTAGAGCCTACTTTAGTCCTAAAACGCCAAAAATTGTGAATAATTCATTTAGCTAGCAAAGGATAAAGATATTGCTATGCACACAATGAACTCTTATTCTTCCTGAATCCTATCATACCGCTTTTTACCATAAAAAGTCCTTCTGATAAAGTTTTCAACGTTTTTAAAAATGTACCTACTAATCAGTGATAAATCAGACACATCAATTTGTGGGGCGCGTTTTGAGAAATGAGAGTGAATAAGGAAATATTTCGTTTTTTTACTGCCCAAGCCAAAGTTTTAAGGAAAATTACTTTCACTATGAAGAATATGAATGATACTACCTATTTCTCCTAAAATAAATGAAAACTAATGGAAAACACGGAAAATTTGTAAGAGGTCCAAAAATAGGAGACTTTAGACTTTGATGTTCCATTTTTAGACCTAACATCACCAAAACTTTAGTTCAACATCAACAAATCAACAAAGATGCGAATTTTTAATTGGGGCATAATTCAGAACCAATATTGAACATTCATAGCTTTTTTTGTCAGCTTTTCCAAATAAACTACAAGAAAGTGATCGCAAAAAAGTGTCAGCTCTTGTTCTGCTGATAGAGCTGACGGGCAGTAAAAATGTTTGAAATATTGATAAACGAAACATAAGTGTTTTTATCGTTAAAAAGCTGTAATACTTTTTTACGATAATATTTGACTGCAGATAACATTATTAATAAATTTGTTTATTTATTTTCGAAAAATCATTCTTTCTACAAGAATTTTAGCTATAGGTCCAATGAAAGGTACCAGTTCAGTACCAAAATGGGAACAGTAGATTCAAAGATGGAATTGTTGATCATCGATATAATTGCAGATCATTTAATAACGGTGAAACCTACATTGAAAAATCTTATTGAAACTTGACGATAAGATTATGAACTGTAGATAAATTTCTTGAAAGATATAAAACTCCCGTCCATTTATGAGAAAAACATGATTATTTAAAAACCACCGCTTAAAGGGTCCAAAGTAGGGCAACTAACCCTAATAATAAAGGAATCGACTTTTGCTTTTCAGCTTTTCACACTGGCTGATCCAAGTACTGAATCAAGGTGAAAACGCGATGGAAAGGGTTGAGTTTTTTTCTGCAATTTGAATGAATCACGAAACCAAAATTTTTTTATTCCATAACTGGTGAATGATTTCGATCCAAATAGTTTTTTGCTTTAGCTGCCATTCGCTAAAACTTCCACAATACTTCGACTTTAAATAAACATTAAAAAAAGAGATTAAATCTACCGAATTATGAGATAATGGAGGACGATAATAGCTCTAGAGGAAAAGATCTGAAAGGAGGGTGAAGTGACTTGAAAGAGAGAAAAAAAAACCGTCAGAGTGATGACCAGCTAAAGCAGTGGCTGCCGGAAAACACCAACACTAAACCAATTTGCATAATTTTTGGTGCGGTTTTTTTTAACCCGGCGAAAGCAGCTTAATAATATATGTCCAACGTTGCTACTGGATGGCTTGCTGGCTACGGTGCTACAGCTTGTTATAATATTGCTGAATTTTTATCCTCACTTTCGTATCGTGTAAAATCAGTGGCGTTCTTAAAGGTGATTTTGAGACAAATTTCTATAGATAAGTTACCTTTTTAGCGTAAGATGCAACTAAATTCCAATAAAAGAGACATCTTGTAAATCTCGTTTCTATTTGCTAGAAGAAAATTGTGTTGCATCACGCGTTTGTTTACATATACTTTTCCTTAATCCAAACCATCTTTTTAGGCATTATTATGGGACTTATGTACTTAAAGGCATTACAAAGTTATCAAAAATGTAGTTTTGTAAAGATTTTTGAAACTGAAGTAACAATTTTACCTTTATTATGGTCAGCAAAACTCCGTTCGAGTTATACAGTGAGCGAAATAAGAATAGCACCACTATGTGTTTTGCTTGTTAAAATATGAATGTTTGAAAATCACCAATATTTTCTTCTATAAATTGTTTTGAATTGTTTGACGGATAAATCAAGCATAAGTTTACTTTTTTTGGACGTTGCAATTGGCGTTGAGGACCAAAACTATGGAAAAAGGGTGCGAAATAAGAATAGGACCACTTGTGTTTTTCAACAAAAACAAGATTATTTCTAAAAATTTACCGTGTAAAAGTGAATAATATTGCTTCTACGAATTATTTGAATAGATAACTGCATTTTAAAGAGTTTTCTAGAATTCCAAAGATTTTCAATGGTTTTGAAATGGTGTTTTTAGAGATGCTCTTCTAGAACTAAGGAATTTGATATTTGAGCTGTAATTCTTCACCAAACTACTTTTTTTTTTTTATTAAAATGACGTGAAATGATGAATCAAATATTTTTGGTTTATTTTTAATCGGGAAAAAACAGGTTGGAATTCATAAACTTAGATTTTTTTTTCAGAAAACATCACTTTTTCCAGTTTCAAGTCATAGATGGCAGCACTATCTTGCCGTTAAAACCAAATTAAGTCTCATTATTTATTTTTCAGGCTTATTGAGGCCCATACTTATTATTTCAAGGTAGTTTTCCTACACACTTGTGTTGGAGTTCACGCTGCAGACATCTTTTCCGGATTTGCAAAAAAATCACCAGCACAAGAATATACTACCGCCAAAATTCCTGCTCATCTCAACTTTCGATTCAATTTCAAATCCTATAAATAATACTGCTAGTTATCTGATTCATCAAGCTCCATCGAAAAGTACAAAATTATTCTGATTATCGGTCCAAGAAATTTACTTTTATCGGTACTTGATGAAAGTTTAATTTTTTGATATTGTGAACTTATAATTTCCAAGGCGGTCACACGGTACCAGGTACTTATTTCTTGACCAAAATCATCCAGCACACCTGAATTAATCCCAGATATACAAAATGGGTTTTAATTCGGTTTAATTGCATGATAGTGCTGCCATCTAAGACTTGAAACTAGAGAAATAGCGTTTGGCTATTTAAAAACATTAGTATTTTTGAATTTGAAGCCTGTTTTTTTTATTCAAATTCAGCCTCAAATCGATGTTTCGTCAATTTGCATCATACTAATGAATGATAATGAAGAAATAAAGCAGTTTGATAAAGTATTATAGCTCAATTATCATATTCCTAAACGCTAGAGGAGCATTTCTTAAAACCACCTTTTAATACCTTTGAAAATTTTTGAAATCCTAGAAAACTCCTTAAAATACAGTTATCTATTCAAATAATTCGTAGAAGCATTATTATTCACTTTTACACGGTAAATTTTTAGAAATAATCTTGTTTTCGTTGAAAAACACAAGTGGTCCTATTCTTATTTCGCACCCTTTTTCCATCGTTTTGGTCCTCAACGCCAATTGCAACGTCCAAAAAAAGTAAACTTATGCTTGATTTATCCGTTAAACAATTCAAAACAATTTATAGAAGAAAATTTTGGTGATTTTCAAACATTCATATTTTTACAAGCAAAACACATAGTGGTGCTATTCTTATTTCGCTCACTGTAGCATTAATCTTTATAAAAAGCTAAGCACAAAATTTACATCATCAGAACTCTGATTAAGCTATTCTAGAAACGTCATCATGACTACTTTTTATCTTCGATAAATTCATTATGCTGTAAAAACTTTCGTCATTAATGCTTTTATAAAGCTTTTATGTTCACCTTGTCTACTGCCAGTCAATATTTAAAGTTAATGAAATAATATCATAAAATGAAGGCCCATCTTCAAGTAGGATATTTCAATGAAATATTTATTTTGATGGAAAAAATAAGTTTGAAAATATTACGCGGATAACATTTTTCAATAGATTTAATTGTAGAACATGACATAATGTCATCGCAAACATAATGGAATTGATTGAAAACAGACCTAAGAAAATATTTTCAAATACTTGACATTGTGAATCCTTCAACATGGCGTCATTTTGTGGCCTACGATTTTTCAACCAACATGACGTTATTCAATTCGATAATTAATAGCTTTATTATGGTCTTAAACATGGTTTGTGGTTTTATTTATATAATAAAAATTGTTTAGAACGGTTTTATGATGAAAACCAAGATGGCGGCTTTCGCTTAGCTTTAAAAAGTTGTAAATGATTTAAAATTGCATAAAACCCTCCAAAATATTAGTCTTGGGTAAAAGGGCTAAACTAAAAGCAGTCAAATTTTGCTGTCTGACGCCATCTTGAAATCAAAGATGGTGGCCTCCGCTTTACTTAACACGTTCGTCGCCACGCTCATTTTGGTAGTTTTGCTAGCCGGGCCCAAATAAATTTTCAGAAAGAGAAAGCAAAGAGGGAGAACTCCCATATTTGAAACGTGTGGCGAAGCTGAGCGGTAAACTCAAGTAAGAGAGCGTCACCTGCTTTTTGATGTGACGGGGCCCCCCAGGAAATACACCCGTCTGCCGAATATGGGTGACGTGGCGACGAACGTGTTAAATATGCTGTTAATCACGGAAAATTGCATGAAAGCTCCACAATTTGGGTATTGGGTGAAAGTGCTAAATTAGGAGAAGTCGAGTTCCGCTTTCTGACGCCCTCTTGAAATTCAAGAAGACGGTTTTCGCTCAAGTTCAAAATGCTGATAATCACTGAAAATCAAATACAATCCCCACAATATTGGTACCGTCAAACGGGGCATCATGCAACAGCGGGGTTCGATGCCACATTTATATAACACTACATTGAATCAATTTTTAATTTAATGTATTGTAATAAAGTTATCTTTTAATGATAACAAAATGATGATGACATAATTTCTCACATTTTAAGCTAATTTTCTTAAATTTTTTATTTTTATGTAAAATTTGAAAAATCGAGCAATAAATGTACAAATTTAAACATTTTTTGATGCCGAAAAAAACTTTACCCAGTATGACGAATCGGCTTGATAAAATTATCTAGAAACTTTTTACTGGTTTCCTCATGTTGTTTCAACATTGTTGGTCTGAAAATATTTTTCGATCAATCACCCAATTTTTTTAATTAAATATTTTTGAAATTCAGGTGTCTGGGGTTAAATGCAACAAAATGCAAATCAAAGAAATACCTTGTAAATCTCGTTTCCATGTGTTGTAATATGTTTTGCATCACGCGTTTGTGAACAATGAAATTTCATTCATCCAAACATTTATTTTTATTATTTCAGCTTTTAGAATTTATCGTAGTATTATTTAACCCCTAAATGAATGCAGCATCCTTATTTTCAGAAAAAATGTGAAAATTAGTTTTAACAGACCCCAAAACTACTGCAATTGGTATTGTCATGCGTAATGGTCTTTAAGGCATCGCCAATATATTAAAAACATTATATTTTTGTACGTGTTCATAAGATTTTTTATTAAAAACAAAGTATGTTGCAAGTTACCCCATTTTCTAAGGAGGGTGAAAATCGCATGTTTTTAGAAAATTAAAAATAACTGAAAAAACCTATAATTTTTCTAACTACGCTAATTTGATATCCCAGCATCTTTAAAACTGTTGATGCAAAAGAGGTAGGATTAACTGTGAACATAAGTTTTTTAGAAGCCATTGAAGATGAAAATTGTTGCATGTTGCCCCAGTTGACGGTATTGATTGAAAGGGCTAACCTAGAAGAAGTCTAATCTCGCTATCTGACGCCATCTTGAAATCCTGCATCCACTGAACTTTTAAGTTCTGTAAACGACTAGAAATCTCACAAAACCCCACAACCGTGAAAGGACTAAACGAATAGACGTCAAATTCCACTATCTAACGCAACCCAAGATGGTGATTTCCGTTGATGTTCGAAATGCTTTAAATAATAGAAAATCTCAATTGAATTTCATGCAAGTTTTAGTAATTTACAGCATTTTCAAGTTAAGCCGACGCCGCCATTTTGAGTATCAAAATGGCATCAGAATAGAAAATTTGATTTCTCTTTGTACTTTTTCACACAATTAGAATTTATTGGGGGTTTCGTTTGATTTTCAGTGATTTACCTTATTGAAATTTTATTTAAAGTTATGGAGCTTTTCAAAAGCTATTTTTATTGATTTAACTTAAAATTAAAGCTTTTGTTGTGGTTGAACAATTTTATGCAATCAATCTTGTTCTCCTATGGAGAGTAAAAAATCAACTATAGATTTCGGGATCAACTTTCAGATTAAAAGTCTAAAACATAAAAAGTACGAATTAAAGCTCCAAAGTGTTATAATAATTTAAAGTTTTCATTATTGTTGAAATATCATCAGGAAGATAGAAAATATTATTAGTGTGTCTTGAAGTCTAACCATATTTATTTCTGGTAAACAAAAGTGAACATCTTATTGTAATTTGAAAAATAAAGATGATTTGAAAAAAAATTATGATGGCCAAGAATCATACCAAGAAGTTTACCTCGAAAAGTTGATTGTTTTGAGCTCTGGAGTTGAATTCAAATGTTAAACGCAAAGCAAACGTTTAAAAACGTCCTTGTTTTCTATCTCTTTTTGGCTCTGAAAACTTTACTAAGCAAATAAAATACTCACTCAAACCATGGAATTGATTGTTGTTTTAATATAATTTCTTGAGTTTCAACAATTAAACTAGAATTCAGAAATCTGGAGAAGTATCTTTGATCCTGAAAACAAAAATCGCGAAATTTTTTTTTAATTTATGATGACCGCAATTTGAATTTTTGGATCCAAATGCTTAACAAAATATTTTGAAATTGACTTTCATCACTTATTTTTTACTGATTCCGAAATTATAATTTTTCTCTCAAACTTATATCCTCGTTATTTAGATTGAAATGAATGTTTAATTAAAGCATTTTGATTTTATTTCTAGATTCGCGATTATGTTTCGATTTCTAAACTGCTGGAGAGGTTATTTGTGTAAATAAAACACGAATTTCAAAAGCTGATTAATTGAAAGCAGAAATTCTATCCATAAGTTTAGAAATAGTTTGAGTTCTGGGAATTTTTCCTTCGACGTTTTGTTATTCGTAAAATATAAAAGGTTCCTGTTTCGTGTACCGCAAGAACTGGAATACTTCATAGCACTGAAGTTTATCGTTTATCAAAATCCCGGTTTCTAGAGGAAATTACTTTGTTTTCTGCATTTTCGGCTGGAAATTAAAGTCCGACTTTTTTTCTGAAATTCCCGTTTTTTCCAACTGTGTGAACGGACACCTTGATAAGTTACACTGGAACAAATTGAAAAAAATCTTTTTGTATCCCATACAAAAACGTCTTGAGTAAATATCATAAAAAAATTAGGAGAAAAACTATTTGCAGTTCCCAGAAGTATCTTAGATGAGGAATTGATTTTCTAAGCCAAGGTACAAGCTGAGTTAGTTTTCATCATCCCGTCAAATTTTATCTTTGCAAAAATATTATTTTTAGTATCCATTTTAAATTCTAAAAATTCGAAAATACCTTCATAATTGCAACCGTTTAGATCAGGGATGAACTACCTTTTAAACCAACCGACCAAATTACATTCAAAATATTTTCGGAAGCTTCATTTCTAATAATTCTAAATAATTGGCGGCACTGTATCGATAATTGTATGGGAGCGTTAAAATCCTGAGTTTTGTTTCACATTTGCGATACATTATTAAAAACTCAGCATCAAATTCATTTTAAAAATCACAAATATTTATTGAGATTCAAAAGTGGGAATTAAAATGAATTCAGATTGAAGCCGAAAACATCAGAATCTGAATTATAAATTTAAAAAATCAAACTCCTTCTATGGTTCACATTTGATATTCTCTTATAAAATTAGGATTGAGAAATCAGGAATGAGGTTCCTTACTGACATTTTTACAAAACTGCATCGAATAGTTATTTTGAATTTTTTTTGCTAAATGATTAAAAAAAAACTTGGTTCTAGAATTTGTTACTGAGAACGACTGTTTGATGTGCGCGTGGCATGCACTATAGCTAAGAGAAGCTTAAGAACCAATAAAAACGAGAAAATAAGCCATTTAACCAAATATTATTATTCTCGAAGCCTCATAAAACATTCATTCATAAAGTTGTTGGTTCTAAAAAAACTTAGATGTAGCCTTAAGTGTAACAAAGATGCGGGACTGATATTTTGAAGAACAATATTCGCCCGAACTTGGTCAAAAATGATGAATTAAAACAGTTGCCTAATATACTATGTTTGATGAATCAATTATTGTCCATCAATATGGTTTATTTGTATAACAAAAGTTGTTAGTAATCACAAAATACAAATTCCGTAAATTTTTCAGCGATAAAAAATGGACCGCGCATGTACCGTTTACAGTACAACTGAATATTTAACATCAATTTACAGATGAAGGTTAAAGCTTATACCAGGGCCGGATAAAAAATGTTGGCAGATATTGATGAATATGAAAACTGAAAAACAAAGACCGTTTTCGTTTATAGCTATCATATTTTAAAAATGGCTTGGTGGGTGCTTGAATAAAAGAAATAAGAAAAGGGATAGTTGGTTTAAGGCAGTCTCAAAACTGTGAAATTCAGAATTAATCTCATAATAGTGAAAAAAACAAATTCTTTTCAAAATCTAACGATTTTTGATTTGTGCTACATAAAAATTAGGAATTTTAAATAGGTATTCATTGCTTTATTGAAAGTTTTAAGGTATGAAACGTAGCTTGACAATTTTACCGTTTTCTTGTCCCATATCAAGCCTCCGAAACCAAAGGGGTGAAATTGTGAAAATTTTGTGTTTCGGAAGGTGCGGGGAGGGGGGGGGGGGGTGTTCTAAATAGCGGCACGTTATTCTAACATACGGGAAAATTTTGCCTTAAAATTGCAAAAATTGTCAGTTTATGATGCATAACGATTTTATGTTTCAAACGAGGCTGGGTCATTCGGCCGAAAGTCATGAGGCCGAAAGCCATTCGGCCGAAGGTCATTCAGCCGATGGACGTTAAGCCGATTGGGCTATCTGGCCGAACAGGCCACTAGGCCGAATGGATTATTCGGCCGACGGTTATCCAGCCGAATGCTGTTAGGCCGAAAGGACGCAAGGCCGAAAGGATGTTCGGCCGAATAGTCACTAGGCCGAAAGGTCATTTGACGGAATGGTCACTAGGCCGAATGGACGATAGGCCGAATGGTCATTAGGCCGAAAGGTCATTTGGCCGAATGGTCGTTAGGCCGAATGGTCATTAGGCCGAATGGTCATTAGGCCGAATAGTCACTAGGCCGAATGGTCATTTGACCGAATGGCCATTAGGCCGAATGGTCACTAGGCCGAATGGTCGTGAGGCCGAATGGATGCTGGGCCGAAAGATCGACAGGCCGAATAGTCATTAGGATGAATAATCGTCGGACCAAATGGTAGTAAGGGCGAATGGATGCTAGGCCGAAAGGTAGTAAAGTCGAATGGACGTAAGGCAGAATGGACGATAGGCCGAATGGTCGTAAGGCCAAATGGTCGTAAGGCCAAATGGTCGTAAGGCCAAATGGTCGTAAGGCCAAATGGTCGTAAGGCCGAATGGATGCTAGAAGGTCGTTAGGCCGAATAGCCACTAGGCCGAACGGTTGTTAGGCTAAATGGTCGTTGGGCCGAATTTATGCTAGGCCATAAGACATATTATCGCTTTCTTACATGTTAGGCCGGTCAACAGATAGGCCGAATAGTCATCTGGCCGAATGGATGCAAGGTCATTCGACCATTCGGCTCTGCGACCACGGCCTATCATCCATTCGGCTTTACGACCATTCAGTCTAATAACCATTCGGCCTTATGAACATTCGGCCTATCGTCCATTCGGCCTAACGACCATTGGGCCTCATGACCATTCGGCCTTATGATCATTCGGCCTAGCATGCAGACAAGTGTAAAATTCGGCCTAGCATCCATTCGCTCTTACGACCATTCGGCCTTGTGACCATTCGGCCTTACGACCATTCGGCCTCATGACCATTCGGCCTAATGACCATTCGGCCAAATGACCACTCGGCCTAGTGACCATTCGGCCAAATATCCATTCGGCCTTATGACCATTCGGCCTAATGACCATTCGGCCTAGTGACCATTCGGCCAAATAACCATTCGGCCTAGTGACCATTATGCCAAATAACCATTCGGCCTAACGACCATTCGGCCTAATGACCATTCGGCCTAATGACCATTCGGCCAAATGACCATTCGGCCAAATAATATTCGGACAAATAACCTTCGGCCTAATGTCCCATTCGGCCTATTGTCCTATTCGGCCGAACATCCGTCGGCCTTTTAACCCATTCGGTCTAGCGACCTTCGGCCTAATATCTTTAGGCCTATCGGCCTTCGGCCGAATGTCCGGCCCCCGTTTCAAACTATATTTGGTAAATATTTCAGATTTATAAATTATTCCGTTCATACTTTTCCGATCGAACGAAACCTTCAGAAAAATGTATTAAAACGAAGTACTTCAAAGAAAACTTTGATGCGCATTTTCTCAAAAACAGCTTTGATGCACGTTTTACTTTTTGGCTCTATGGGCCGTATATGTCACTTGTTTATCGTATTATCTTAAGGTTGCCAGATTGATCGGTTGTATCCGAGTTTGTCCGAATATTTTATGCAAAATTTGGAAACAGTCTGGCCCGGCCCGATTGGCCGGATTTCCTCGTAAATCGCCCGGATTTTGCCCGGATTTATCCACTTTAATTGGCAAATCCTACAAAAAACAAGTTGTACTATAATTATATTTTTTTTTTAATTTTTGTCTCCAACACGAGATTTTGTTAGCAAGTTAATCATGAAAGGTTTTTTGAAAGCCTAAAATACGATTTTGAATCTGTTTATAAATTTTCATGAAAACCATGTTGTTTTTCAATTTTTTCAATTGATATTTGTTGAGTAATTTTTAGAGACGTACCGAATATTCGGCGCCGAATACTGCCAAAAAATCGTTAAGCCGAATATTCGGGTCACCGAATATTTGAGCCAAGTATTCGACCGAATAGGCCGAATACTTATGTTTCAAATTTAATACTCTAACAGACTTGTCAATTTTTTCTACTGAAGTTGAATAATTTATAAAATATCCGGAATTAATGTTGAAAAAGCTACAGAATCGTGAAAAACTTATCGTTTCAGTAAAAGATATTAGGTGTATCCGTGTATATTTTACAGTAGATAGCTTTATGCTTTGATTATCGTTTATTGCAGATTGTTTTCATATATCCAGGCTTGTGCATAAATCCAATAAAAATACGAGAAAAGTCAAATCTGATCGGGATGGACAGATATTATTTGAAATTTTCCGGATTTTACCCGGGTTTATTCAGATAATTTGCTTAACCAAATAAATGCTCGAATGTCTTTTTGAAAAATTTTAGATTTTGCGTTCAAAAACGATTTGATAGAGTAAATTTAAATATAAACATCCATTTTTGTTGTACGATTTTAACACTGCTTCTGTAATTCGATGAAAACATTAAATTTTTAGTAGTTTACTTTCTTTTACTTATGACTCCCCCCACTACTAACTTATGATAAAAATGTGATCCACTCGGCGAAACGAAACTTTATAAGTTATTATCATTAAACAAAATTCTTGATCCTCTTGTATGTTTGAGATTATTGCCTAGATTCTGTTGATATATGCTCTTTTTTTACAAATTTTTCAAAAAATCGTCCAGGTACGACCGTGTGGATTTGTTTGGCAGAAAATAGTCTTAAAGTTAAAGATCATAGTTTTTTTGGCAACTTTTTGAAGACATTTAGCTTAAATTCGACATTTATCTGATTCAATATAAAATAAGCAATTTCAAATAAATAGCTTGGCATCTGTTTTGACATGATTTGTCCTAAAGATTTCACTGGAACCCAATCTCTTTGGTGATAAACGTCAAAAAATCAACAGAAGTAATTTTTGGGTTTTGTGAAAATTTCCCCGGATATTTCCTGGTTCGGAGAATCGACAAATTTGAAATCAATTGCCCGGATATTGCCAGGTTTTTGTATAGAATTGCTCGGATACGTGCTGAAAAAATTCTGACAACCTTGTATTATCTAATTTGTTTGAAATTGTTATCCTCAATGTATGTTTTTCACTTTATTTAAGTACTTGTAAATTTGTGTATGTTTGTTTGACAAGTTATAGAGGCATCTGAGTAAATTCGATTGAAAATATATGATATAGGTACCATCGAGCCGTTAGATTATTTTTTCCATAAAATGTGTATTCCATACTCTAAGCTAACAATTCTTAGTCAGTTTATATTTTCAGGCCTCGTTCTAGTTTAAGATTTCATAATTTATGAACTTTTATTATGGTTTGGTCATTTTTATAACTGTTTATAGCAAAATTTTTATTTTTTTCTCCTCTGGGGGGCGTCTTGAGTCGGGGGGCCGGGGCAATTGCCCACATTAATCCGGCGTTGGCAAATACACATGCTAAAAAATCATCAAAAAAATCAAAACAACCCAAAACAGACTGCTAAAAATTTTGGTATTTTTTTATGGGTAACACTGTTTAAACGAATTTTGTTTTTAGAACTACTGCTGATGGAGTACCGTCCAAGCCCTTGCTTGGAGTTCCTAGTGAACTGTATTGACCTGACCTATGGTTCCTGATGGATAGTAAATATTATTTCCAACAGTAATTTCAATCAATTGTTTACATTAAAAAAAAAAAGCAATCTAGTTGTACAATAAGTTTCGATACACCTCTGACCTCGAACCTGTTCCCGGTCATCAGATTTTTCTTCGCTCTCCCACGTGTTTCCCGACTCACTTGTGGGTGACTTGGTAGTGGGTGGTTGGGAAATTTACATCCCTTTTCTGGTTGGACCAAACTGTGACGCCATCCAACACGGCTTCAAGAAGCTCTACACGGGACCTTTTCCGGTCTCACCACCTCCGTGTCAATCCGCGAACAACCCACCAAACACCGCCATCGCTGCCGTTCGGAAATGCCGTAGCTAAGTAAATCATTTGTGCATAATTTATGACCGTATACACTAATTCTAAACCCGCCGATGGCGTCGTCCTTCTTGTTGTTTTTGTTGTTGTTGGTCTGATGGGAAACCCAAATTTCCGAAACCCCACGTCTCGCCTTGCCTCGTCAGGTGCTTTTTGCATGGCAGCCTCAGCCAACTGGCCGTTTCCCAGGGGATCTTTCGGGTTTTCCGGTCTCGGGGTTCAGGTGTGTGTAGTTCAGATTGAATTTTGTGAGGATTGTTTAATTCACCCAAACTCCTCCACGAACTCGTCGTTTTGCTTAGGTTCTATAAAAAAAGAGAGGTAGGTATTATTTTGTGAATATGTTCCCGGCAAAATTATACCTCTGCTCGCTGAATTATACCCGGTTGATTTCGAAAGGCGAGCGACGATGACGGTGAACCGCTTCTCGGAACCGTTTTCAAAATTTTCCCAGGGAAAAACAGCAAAATCCTCTTGGGAATAGCCACCGTCCTGATGTGTGATAAGGATCGGGAAGTTTCGTGTTCCGCTCAGGAGGGTTGAAAGAGATATTTTTGACCGTTTTCCGGCTAAATAAACAACTCGTCTTAATCATTAATTTTTGCTGCTCCGGAAGGAACGTCTCGTTAGTTGTTTGGTGGTTCTGATTTTTGTTAAGTCAGGAATTAAGAGAGAAAAAACAGACGTTTTGGATTTTTAGGAACAGTTAAGTTCAATTGGTACACTTGAGTTTTTTTTTAGTATAAATGATGTAACCCGGAGAGATAATATTGTAAAACATTGTATAACTTAGTCAACTCGTACCATAATCACATCCGATTATCTAGCTCTAATCCAGTTCCAATCCATCCAGACGCCATCGGAATCTTGTTGTATGTGAATGATGGGCCTCATCAATCAAAACCTAGACGAACAAATCAAATCAGAGGAACAGATTGTAGTTTTTTTTTTCTCTATATAATAAAAACAGTGTCGAACAGTAACACCCTAAATCGGTTTTGATTTCAAAAATCGAAACTTATCCTCGTTCAATTCAAGTTATTTTCCTTATTTTGCAAAAAATGTCAATAAATTCGGGCTTGACTTGTTTTGAAATTTTAACTAAATTTCCAGGTAAGCCCGTGTAATAAACTCGTCTTATCTCAACCCTCCATACATTTAAAAAAAATATTATTTTAAAATAATCTCTTAGTTAAACAAATGTAAGTAAGGAAATTCATTTCTGAAAGCTAATAACTGATAAACTAAGCATTCCAAATTCTATGAAAATTTCAAATACGTCTTATTCGGCCATGTTGCCAGCTTATTGTTAAATACTGCTAGGACTTTGCCCGGTATATTATTATTATTATTTGAAAAATGAAACAAATTTATTATTTTCAGTTTCAATTTTTTTAAATTTATATGAAATTATGTGAAGGGTGTGACTTTATTTTTGACATAAATTACATATATCACGTGATATCACAGCATCATTTAATTAACGCAAAACTCATAAAAACAAAATTTTCTCAAATATACTTTACAAGACCGTTGCAAAAAAAATACTTTCTGCTCCAATATGCTTTTCGATGCCTTTTGAGTCACCAAGCATCAGTGAAAAGGTTTTGATCATTCATTTGATTCCTGAGCTAGCGTCACGCGTTTAAATTTTGTATGGAAATTTGTATGGAAGAAGAAATTTATGCTTATTGAATCATCCATTAAATTCAGATAAGCTTGAAGCGATATTAG
>NC_073693.1:336306204-336344267 GCF_029784155.1 Uranotaenia lowii
TGACAAAAATGACAAAAATGACAAAAATGACAAAAATGACAAAAATGACAAAAATGACAAAAATGACAAAAATGAAAAAAATGACAAAAATGACAAAAATGACAAAAATGACAAAAATGACAAAAATGACAAAAATGACAAAAATGACAAAATGACAAAAATGACAAAAATGACAAAAATGACAAAAATGACAAAAATGACAAAAATGACAAAAATGACAAAAATGACAAAAATGACAAAAATGACAAAAATGACAAAAATGACAAAAATGACAAAAATGACAAAAATGACAAAAATGACAAAAATGACAAAAATGACAAAAATGACAAAAATGACAAAAATGACAAAAATGACAAAAATGACAAAAATGACAAAAATGACAAAAATGACAAAAATGACAAAAATGACAAAAATGACAAAAATGACAAAAATGACAAAGAATGACCAAAATGACACAAATGATAAAAATGACAAAAATGACAAAAATGACAAAAATGACAAAAATGACAAAAATGACAAAAATGACAAAAATGACAAAAATGACAAAAATGACAAAAATGACAAAAATGACAAAAATGACAAAAATGACAAAAATGACAAAAATGACAAAAATGACAAAAATGACAAAAATGACAAAAATGACAAAAATGACAAAAATGACAAAAATGACAAAAATGACAAAAATGACAAAAATGACAAAAATGACAAAAATGACAAAAATGACAAAAATGACAAAAATGACAAAAATGACAAAAATGACAAAAATGACAAAAATGACAAAAATGACAAAAATGACAAAAATGACAAAAATGACAAAAATGACAAAAATGACAAAAATGACAAAAATGACAAAAATGACAAAAATGACAAAAATGACAAAAATGACAAAAATGACAAAAATGACAAAAATGACAAAAATGACAAAAATGACAAAAATGACAAAAATGACAAAAATGACAAAAATGACAAAAATGACAAAAATGACAAAAATGACAAAAATGACAAAAATGACAAAAATGACAAAAATGACAAAAATGACAAAAATGACAAAAATGACAAAAATGACAAAAATGACAAAAATGACAAAAATGACAAAAATGACAAAAATGACAAAAATGACAAAAATGACAAAAATGACAATAATGACAAAAATGACTAAAATGACAAAAATGACAAAAATGACAAAAATGACAAAAATGACAATAATGACAAAAATGACAAAAATGACAAAAATGACAAAAATGACAAAAATGACAAAAATGACAAAAATGACAAAAATGGCAAAAATGACAAAAATGACAAAAATGACAAAAATGACAAAAATGACAAAAATGACAAAAATGACTAAAATGACAAAAATGACAAAATTGACAAAAATGACAAAAATGACAAAAATGACAAAAATGACAAAAATGACAAAAATGACAAAAATGACAAAAATGACAAAAATGACCAAAATGACAAAAATGACAAAAATGACAAAAATGACAAAAATGACAAAAATGACAAAAATGACAAAAATGACAAAAATGACAAAAATGACAAAAATGACAAAAATGACAAAAATGACAAAAATGACAAAAATGACAAAAATGACAAAAATGACAAAAATGACAAAAATGACAAAAATGACAAAAATGACAAAAATGACAAAAATGACAAAAATGACAAAAATGACAAAAATGACAAAAATGACAAAAATGACAAAAATGACAAAAATGACAAAAATGACAAAAATGACAAAAATGACAAAAATGACAAAAATGACACTTTGATTTTTGATTTTTGATTACCTTGCGTAGCAATGTTCATTTCTATCAAATTGAAATTTTAAATATGAAGAGTTCTTAACCTTAAAAATTAACTTAGTTTCATTTATCATTGACAATTTTTTTAATTTTTTCAAACAATTCTATTCTAGTCCGTTTCGTGGAACAAATCAACAAAAAATTCAACCGAATGAGGCACGTTCAATCGTTAAAGAATCAATTACGCCAGTTATGTTCCTCAGTACACAATTTTCTGCCGGCCTCCAAATTTTTATTTCCGAAATTGAAACACAACAACGCGGCGATATTCTTTATTTTTTCGCGAAACTTTCGCGAATTCCTTCTCGGTCGCTGGCTGGTTGGTTTTTGCAGCCAGCACAAAAAGAAAGCGCATGAAAACAAATTAAATCAGCATGCCCGGGAGCATCAAAGAGTGACTGGATTCACTTGCAGGCTTCCTTACACTTCAAGATCCTCCTCTTCTGAGGAGAGTCGATCCCTCACAGACTGTGTGTTATCTTTGATTTACGGTTTCGATTAAAAAACATTGCTGCTGGCTAAAAATACCAATCAAATGGAAAGAATTTTGAAATATTTTTAATAATATTGAAGGGATATCGAGCGCCGAGCAAAAACCTTTTCATTTGAAGAGTTTCTTTTTCTAAAAAAGGCCATACTTTGAGCTTTGGTTTTATAAAAAAAAAGTTTTTTCGGCAAAGTTCAACTTTTCAGAAAGACAAAAATCTGGACGCTATACAAACATATGTATTCACAAGATCAAATTAGATAAAGTTAGTAACATGATATTCATTTGTTTTGTTGAATCAAACGTGCAAACATCATGGTTCATAAAGCTAAGAGCACATTTACGGCAAAGTTCGTCGGCCATCGTCAGCTTCAAGGGAATGCTTCGAATCGCAAAGGAATTTTCAACTTTCTGAGAACACACCGCTGGCTGCTGGATGGATGTCTTTCTTCGGAGCTCTAATTTCGACTTTCCCCTAAATTATTCAAATCAAATTTAAACAAATACATATTCTCAATCGAACCATAACGCTTTCGCATCGAACCGACGACGACGACGACGACGTCATTCCTGGGAAAAATAAGTGAGCGGCAACAACGAAACACAACATTCCGAGCGATTTTTTTCGGTATAGGTCTGAAGCTTTACATTTCAACCTTAAGTGAGCTATCGGTGAGCTTCCATTAGCGAAAGCGGGAATCAAATTTGAATTTTCAATTTCTAATGCAATCTCTCACTGTGAGGCTTCGTTTGGTTTGGTTTGGCTTTAGCTGGTCGACGAGCGTGTTGATTTTCGCAATATGCGCCGCACTCTCGAATGATGCCCTTTGTAAGCAACCAGCACCCAAGAGAACACAAATTTCCGAGGAAAATTTCCTCCCGAAGGAAAATGTTCTGGATACGTTCTGCTTTACGGTGCTGATGCACAGTGAAAAATCTTTCGTATTCCAACATGAAATTGAAAATTTTGCACTGCGCAATGCATGAAATGACGGAAACGAAAAAAATACAACAAATTCAAGTATTTTATTTTTTTAGGTTTGATTTGTTTTGATTATTTCTGCTATATTATCAATTTGAAAAATTTTAGCTGTTTTACTCTTTTTTTATTTCAATTGGTCCAAGCATTATGCAAAAAAGAAAAAGAAAAATGGGAAATTAAAATTACAAAAATTACAAAAATTACAAAAATTACAAAAATGACAAAAATTACCAAAATTACCAAAATTACCAAAATTACCAAAATTACAAAAATTACAAAAATTACAAAAATCACAAAAATTACAAAAATTACAAAAATGACAAAAATTACAAAAATTACAAAAAATTACAAAAATTACAAAAATTACAAAAATTACAAAAATTTAAAATTACAAAAATTACAAAAATTTAAAATAACAAAAATTTCAAAAATTACAAAAATTACAAAAATGACAAAATTTACAAAAATTACAAAAATTACAAAAATTACAAAAATTACAAAAAATACAAAAATTACAAAAATTACAAGAATTACAAAAATTACAAAAATTACAAAAATTACAAAAATTACAAAAATTACAAAAATTACAAAAATTACAAAAATTACAAAAATTACAAAAATGACAAAAATTACAAAAATTACAAAAATTACAAAAATGACAAAAATGACAAAAATGACAAAAATGACAAAAATGACAAAAATGACAAAAATTACAAAAATTACAAAAATTACAAAAATAACAAAAATTACAAAAATTAAAAAAATACAAAAATGACAAAAATTACAAAAATGACAAAAATGACAAAAATAACAAAAATTACAAAAATAACAAAAATTACAAAAATTACAAAAATAACAAAAATTACAAAAATTACAAATATTACAAAAATTGCAAAAATTACAAAAATTACAAAAATTACAAAAATTATAAAAATTACAAAAATTATAAAAATTACAAAAAATACAAAAATTACAAAAATGACAAAAATGACAAAAATTACAAAAATTACAAAAATTACAAAAATTACAAAAATTACAAAAATTACAAAAATTACAAAAATTACAAAAATTACAAAAATTACAAAAATTACAAAAATTACAAAAATTACAAAAATTACAAAAATTACAAAAATTACAAAAATTACAAAAATTACAAAAATTACAAAAATTACAAAAATTACAAAAATTACAAAAGTTACAAAAATTACGAAAATAACAAAAATTACAAAAATTACAAAAATTACAAAAATTACAAAAATTACAAAAATTACAAAAATTACAAAAATCACAAAAATCACAAAAATTACAAAAATTACAAAAATTACAAACATTACAAAAATGACAAAAATTACAAAAATTACAAAAATTACAAAAATTGCAAAAATTACAAAAATTACAAAATTACAAAAATTACAAAAATTACAAAAACTACAAAAATTACAAAAATGACAAAAATGACAAAAATTACAAAAATGACAAAAATGACAAAAGTGACAAAAATTACAAAAATTACACAACTTACAAAAATTACAAAAATTACAAAAATTACAAAAATTACAAAAATTACAAAAATCACAAAAATTACAAAAATTACAAAAATTACAAAAATTACAAAAATTACAAAAATTACAAAAATTACAAAAATTACAAAAATTACAAAAATGACAAAAATTACAAAAATTACAAAAATTACAAAAATTAAAAAATTACAAAAATCACAACAATTACAAAAATTACAAAAATTAAAAAAAATTTCAAAAAATTAAAAATTACAAGAATTACAAAAATGACAAAAATTACAAAAATTACAAAAATTGCAAAAATAACGAAAATTACAAAAATGACAAAAATTACAAAAATTACAAAAATTACAAAAATTACAAAAATTACAAAAATTACAAAAATCACAAAAATTACAAAAACTACAAAAATTACAAAAATTACAAAAATTACAAAAATTACAAAAATTACAAAAATTACAAAAATTACAAAAATTACAAAAATTACAAAAATTACAAAAATTACAAAAATAACAAAAATAACAAACATAACAAACATTACAAAAATTACAAAAATTACAAAAAATTACAAAATTTACAAAAATGACAAAAATTACAAAAATTACAAAAATTACAAAAATTACAAAAATGACAAAAATTACAAAAATTACAAAAATTACAAAAATTACAAAAATTACAAAAATTACAAAAATTACAAAAATTACAAAAATTACAAAAATTTCAAAAATTACAAAAATTACAAAAATTACAAAAATTACGAAAATTACAAAAATTACAAAAATTACAAAAATTACAAAAATTACAAAAATTACAAAAATTACAAAAATTACAAAAATTACAAAAATTACAAAAATTACAAAAATTACAAAAACTACAAAAATTACAAAAATTACAAAAATTACAAAAATTACAAAAATTACAAAAATGACAAAAATTACAAAAATTACAAAAATTACAAAAAATTAAAAATTACAAAAATCACAACAATTATAAAAATTACAAAAATTAAAAAAATTTCAAAAAATTAAAAATTACAAGAATTACAAAATTTACAAAAATTACAAAAATTACAAAAATTGCAAAAATAACAAAAATTACAAAAATTACAAAAATTACAAAAATTACAAAAATTACAAAAATTACAAAAATTACAAAAATCACAAAAATTACAAAAACTACAAAAATTACAAAAATTACAAAAATTACAAAAATTACAAAAATTACAAAAATTACAAAAATTACAAAAATTACAAAAATTACAAAAATTACAAAAATTACAAAAATTACAAAAATTACAAAAATTACAAAAATTACAAAAATTAAAAAAAATTTCAAAAAATTAAAAATTACAAGAATTACAAAATTTACAAAAATTACAAAAATTACAAAAATTACAAAAATTACAAAAATGACAAAAATTGCAAAAATAACGAAAATTACAAAAATGACAAAAATTACAAAAATTACAAAAATTACAAAAATTACAAAAATTACAAAAATTACAAAAATTACAAAAATTACAAAAATTACAAAAATTACGAAAATTACAAAAATTACAAAAATTACAAAAATTACAAAAATTACAAAAATTACAAAAATTACAAAAATTACAAAAATTACAAAAATTACAAAAATTACAAAAATTACAAAAATTACAAAAATTACAAAAATTACAAAAATTAAAAAATTACAAAAATCACAACAATTACAAAAATAACAAAAATTAAAAAAAATTTCAAAAAATTAAAAATTACAAGAATTACAAAATTTACAAAAATTACAAAAATTACAAAAATCAAAAATAACAAAAATTACAAAAATTACAAAAATTACAAAAATTACAAAAATTACAAAAATTACAAAAATTACAAAAATTACAAAAATCACAAAAATTACAAAAACTACAAACATTACAAAAATTACAAAAATTACAAAAATTACAAAAATTACAAAAATTACAAAAATTAAAAAATTACAAAAATGACAAAAATTACAAAAATTACAAAAATTACAAAAATTACAAAAATTACAAAAATTACAAAAATTACAAAAATTACAAAAATTACAAAAATTGCAAAAATTACAAAAATTACAAAAATTACAAAAATTTCAAAAATTACAAAAATTACAAAAATTACGAAAATTACAAAAATTACAAAAATTACAAAAATTACAAAAATTACAAAAATTACAAAAATTACAAAAATTACAAAAATTACAAAAATTACAAAAATTACAAAAATTACAAAAATTACAAAAATTACAAAAATTACAAAAATTACAAAAATTACAAAAATTACAAAAATTACAAAAATGACAAAAATTACAAAAATTACAAAAACTACAAAAATTACAAAAATTACAAAAATTACAAAAATTACAAAAATTACAAAAATGACAAAAATTACAAAAATTACAAAAATTACAAAAATTACAAAAATTACAAAAATTACAAAAATTACAAAAATTACAAAAATTACAAAAATTACAAAAATTACAAAAATTACAAAAATTACAAAAATTACAAAAATTACAAAAATTACAAAAATTACAAAAATTACAAAAATTACAAAAATTACAAAAATTACAAAAATTACAAAAATTACAAAAATTACAAAAATTACAAAAATTACAAAAATTACAAAAATTACAAAAATTACAAAAATTACAAAAATTACAAAAATTACAAAAAATACAAAAATTACAAAAATTACAAAAATTACAAAAATTACAAAAATTACAAAAATTACAAAAATTACAAAAATTACAAAAATTACAAAAATTACAAAAATTACAAAAATTACAAAAATTACAAAAATTACAAAAATGACAATAATTACAAAAATTACAAAAATTACAAAAATTACAAAAATTACGAAAATTACAAAAATTACAAAAATTACAAAAATTACAAAAATTACAAAAATTAAAAAAATTACAAAAATTACAAAAATTACAAAAATTACAAAAATTACAAAAATTACAAAAATTACAAAAATTACAAAGTTACAAAAATTACAAAAATTACAAAAATTACAAAAATGACAAAAATGACAAAAATGACAAAAATGACAAAAATGACAAAAATGACAAAAATGACAAAAATGACAAAAATGACAAAAATGACAAAAATGACAAAAATGACAAAAATGACAAAAATGACAATAATTACAAAAATTACAAAAATTACAAAAATTACAAAAATTACAAAAATTACAAAAATGACAAAAATGACAAAAATGACAAAAATGACAAAAATTACAAAAATTACAAAAATGACAAAAATGACAAGAATGACAAAAATGACAAAAATGACAAAAATGACAAAAATGACAAAAATGACAAAAATGACAAAAATGACAAAAATGACAAAAATGACAAAAATGACAAAAATGACAAAAATGACAAAAATGACAAAAATGACAAAAATGACAAAAATGACAAAAATGACAAAAATGACAAAAATGACAAAAATGACAAAAATGACAAAAATGACAAAAATGACAAAAATGACAAAAATGACAAAAATGACAAAAATGACAAAAATGACAAAAATGACAAAAATGACAAAAATGACAAAAATGACAAAAATGACAAAAATGACAAAAATTACAAAAATTACAAAAATTACAAAAATTACATGAATTACAAAAATTACAAAAATTACAAAAATTACAAAAATTACTAAAATTACAAAAATTACAAAAATTACAAAAATTACAAAAATTACAAAAATTACAAAAACTACAAAAATTACAAAAATTACAAAAATTACAAAAATTACAAAAATTACAAAAATTACAAAAATTACAAAAATTACAAAAATTACAAAAATTACAAAAATGACAAAAATTACAAAAAATACAAAAACTACAAAAATTACAAAAACTACAAAAATAACAAAAAATACAAAAATTACAAAAATTACAAAAATTACAAAAATAACAAAAATTACAAAAATTACAAAAATTACAAAAATTACAAAAATTACAAAAATTACAAAAATTACAAAAATTACAAAAATTACAAAAATTACAAAAATTACAAAAATCACAAAAATTACAAAAATTACAAAAATTACAAAAATTACAAAAATTACAAAAATTACAAAAATTACAAAAATGACAAAAATGACAAAAATTACAAAAATTACAAAAATGACAAAAATGACAAAAATGACAAAAATGACAAAAATGACAAAAATGACAAAAATGACAAAAATGACAAAAATGACAAAAATGACAAAAATGACAAAAATGACAAAAATGACAAAAATGACAAAAATGACAAAAATGACAAAAATGACAAAAATGACAAAAATGACAAAAATGACAAAAACGTCAAAAATGATAAAAAGGGTAAACATTTTCAGGAATTTAAAGTAGTTAACAAAAATTTACAGAAATTTACAGAAAAACATTCAATTGTATTTTTGTAGTGCATTTTCGATTTTTCTTTTTTAAGTACTTTTTACAAAAATTCACAGAAAATACAACCATAAATATTTTACTAGTGCGTTTTCGATTTTTCATTATTTATTACTTTTCCATTAATAGTTTTGACACATTAAGTGGGCTGTATCTTTTGAAGCATTCAATAACAAAATAGGCAATTTACTTTCGTTGTTGGTTAAACATTGAATCTGTTCAAGTATCTGTGAGATTAAAGTTTTTTTATTTAGACAAAAAATTAGTTTTTTTTTTATCAAAGCCTTACTTATTATATGCTTAAATCATTTAAGATAAATGTATTCAAGTATTGGGAAAACTACATGATATTTTCTATCGATGATTATTGTTATTAGAAAGTAAAAGAGATGATAATTTTATGGTACAAATTTTGGAATTTGAATCTAATTTAAAATTGAAGTTCGAAATATGGCTCTTGAAAAAAATGCAGTTTTAAAAAGTTACTGAATCCACCAGGAAAAATTTTCATTACAGTAGATTTTTTTAATGAATGCTTTATCAGCGAAAACTGTTTATTGAAAATAAATGACAAGAACAGACACTACACTTTTATCTTAGCCTTTAGGCCGAGGATATACTTTGATCTCTCTTCAATTGTCGAATAAATCTTTTATTGAAAATGATTCTGATAGATAAAATTTTGTGGATAATTTTAAAACAATTCAAATCAGTTTTTTCATTGAACAAAATTTGCAAATAAATTCAAATATAATTGTGATTCTCAGCTGAATTGTGTAGGAAAACTGACTGAGATTCAAAATTTGATTTACCCGACAGTGAAAAGCATAAGTCTTAGATCTCCTGCTATTTGAATTGCTTAACGAAATAGTCATATTTAAGCTTAACTCATTTTTGAGCTGAATCGAAATTTGGATCATCAATTCTGAATCTGAATTTTGCACCTGAGTTAAAAATTGGAGCTTATATTTTATTTGCGAATTTTTATTTTTTATTTTTAATGTACCAAAAAACCGATCTCTGTAATAAAATTGGTAGTCAGAGCTTTTAAATATGAGCCAAGAAGTGAAATTTGTACCTGGGCCCACAATCATGTAATTGAATCCATTGCTTCTTTTTATTTAAAAAAAAATCTGATTTCTATGCACAATAAATCAAAATAAAAATTTATTTCGAATGATCAATCTTATTTTTTGATTTGTGATCGCCAGTTAAAAACTCTGTTTACTCGATATTTCAGTTTAAGAATTTTGTATCTGAATGGCAAACAAATATTTAGAATGGTTTCTAATTTTCTATTATCTTTCATTTTCGGAAAACTATTCTCGTAATATTGAAAATTCATTTTATATTCGAAAATAATTTATCAAGTTTTCAACGAAATGTCGAACAATATAAGGATTGCAGTATTCCATTTTTTTTCTTATCTTGATTCGAACTGGAAATCAAAATTTAAAATTTACTATTCCGACCAGAATTTCTATCTATAAGTGAAATTTTTTTGAAACTGTAGCAGAATTCTGAAACTGAGATTAGTTTTTGAGGTTTTGAGCTAAGTTTTGAACAAAGATTAATACTCTTGAATAACCTGAATGAGAGTAATCATCAAAATTTGATTGGGAATTGAAAATTTTGAATGTAGGGCAGAATACTTTGCTAGCTTTTTCTAGACCCTCATGGATGGGGGGTTTGACCCCCCTTCCCCCAAAGTTCTTCTCCGCTTTTCCTAAGGCCATGCGTTTAGCTATCTCAATGAAAATTTTCAAGGAATAATACTAAATGAGTGATTTTCTACAGCGTTTGCGGCCACTTGATGTGGGACACCCTTTAGTATGAAGCATTCAAAAAAAAAAAATTCATGTCGTATAATTTTAAACATTTTTCTTACAAAAAAAACTGGTTTAATCCGAGCGTATATTTTCAAGAAATAAAAGTTTCTGATCGTTTTGATATTTAAATTTTTTTTTCGAAACTCTGGAAAAATAAGAATAAACTAAAATGCTAATCTTCGTTTCTGTTTCAGTTCCACTTCAAAATACAAATAAGATAATAAGGCAAGCTTTATCTTAAGTTATTGACATTTTTAATTCTTCAAATTTCAATAAAACATTTATGAAAAGCTAGAAAAACCCTTCGATATAAATTTTAACAAATTTATAACACAATTTTGCAAAAAAGAATCGTCTTTTAAATTTAGTTAAAATTAGCAAGGGTGGGTGTGCTAAGTTTCGCTGTATTTTGTCAGCAGTTTTTTTTTATGAGTAGGTCAAATTTTTTATTCTTAGATATACATTTTTTGGTAACTTAGTTCCAAAGTCTTCTCTGGAGTTTGTTAAAGTTTGAAATAATATTTTTAAGCTTTTATTAAGCGTTAATTTTCAAGCTTTAAAATTATCGAAAAATTGCAGGTTTTTTTTTTAAATGTGTCAATGTTCCTAATTTGGCACTAATTGATCTTTATTATGGACATAAATACGTGTTCCTTATGATAGACATATGAGGAAATGGTGTATCGGCATACCCAATATTACGCCTTTTTTCAACTTATTTCTCAAAAGGTTATGTTTCTTATTTGTTTTATGAAAAAAATCTTAAAACTTACCCTTTAATCACGTTAATATAACTTTTTAAAAATATGAACAGAAAAAAACGAGCCTATTAAAATCATACACGATTTTCATCTATACTTGTTTTGAAGAAAATACTGGATGCAAATTATTCAAATCCCATACTTTAATGACTTTAGATTTTTTTATGAACGAAAATTTCACATAAACTCCCAAGTAACACAGATCAAGCCAACTAGCATTAGAAAGTTTTAGAATGATTTTATTATAGAATTTTACATGCCGATACTGTTTTAATTTGGTCATGAGCAGTGATGGTTTGAATCATTTGACTTAATTTTGAATCATTTGCTTATAACTTCTTTTGAAAACATTTTTCCCAGAAATGATGTTCTAAACTTTAGTAGAACTAGATCTTAGCTGCAACTTTTGTGACCAACACAAACCTGTATCTCTTATGCCTTATGAATGAGAAATCGAAAAGTTTAAATTTTTGAGCAATGATCGTAATCACAATCATTTGGATTAGCGGGTTGGATTAAATCCTACAATTCATACCACATTGAAGATACATATTTATGACATACAAGAAAGTTGTAGCTTAGATCTGTATCTACTAAAGTTTAGAACATCATTTCATGGAAAAATGTTTTCAAAAGAAGTTATAACCAAATGATTCAAAAATAAGTCAAATGATTCAAACCATCACTGGTCATGAGAAATGCTTGGATTCTTTATTCAAAAAATTGTTTCCAGGAAGTTCTAAAAACGCGTATTTAGCTTTTACAAAATATTCTGTTAAAGTTGTTAAGAAGGAGCTCTGAATATTTTTTTAAAACTCCAATCAAACATATACTATGTAGTTTAATCCAAGCTTTTTTTGCATGTTTTGCTATTGGACGTAGTACTTTGTTTTAAAACCGTTATAAAATAAGGTGTCAATTCTCGATCAAGATGTCAAAACAGGACACACTCAGGCTAGAGTGCACATAGTTGAAATGGAATTTCCATTTTTACACATTTTTCAAAAGTCGTGTATGTTATTTTTGAGTTTGATAAAAAAATATAAAAAATCTTTGAAATATTTCAAATCACCCCGAAGAGATATGATGATTTTGACAATATGAGTATTGAGTGAAAGCGTCAAACATGTAGGAGAATAAATTTATTGCTTGACGTTATCATTAATCCAAGAAGGTGGCTAACGCTTTTCTTTACGAAACTGCCATTAACTGAAAATCACATGCAACATCCACAATATGGGTATTGAATTAAAGGGATAATCGAGTAGAAGTCGAATTTTGCAATCGGACGCCAAACTTTTTTATATATTTTATAAAGTTTTTATCCACATTTATTTTATTTTTCCTTTTTTATTGAAAATTTTGGTTTTTTTTTTCAAGATAAGTCTTGATGATCTTGATTCATCTTGCTTTATATTGCTTTATCTTCTTACGTATTTTTAACATTTTTTGAACTTGTTTCGTCTAATTTGATATTGTTTTGTAAAGTTTTATTTTGTTCTATCTAGTTTTGCCTTATTTACTCTTGTTTCTTGTTTGATTTAACAACGCCTTTTCATGGTTTTGATTGTTTTATCCTGTTCCATATTAAAAAAAAACCCTGTTTTTTTGTTTCATTTTGTTTTCTTTTGTTTTATCTCGTTTTGTTTTGTTTTTAACTGGTTCTAGTTTAATATACCTTGTTTTTATTTTCTAGATAAATCTCTCTTAATTTAATTTAATTTTATTTTGTCTTGTTCAACTTCCATCATATTTTTGCCTTGGTTAATCTGATTCAGTGTTGTTTTTTTTTTGTGTGTTTTAAATTTGATTAAGTTTAACCTTGTTTTATTTTGGTACGTCTAGTTTGTTTTTTTAAAATCTTATTTGATATTAACTTATCTTGTTTAGTTTTGATTTATCATGATGGATCTTGTTTGAATCAGTTTCATTTAGACGCATTTTAATCTCACTTGTTTTTTGTAGTCTTGGATTTTTTTAGTTTAACTTCGTTAATTTTTTATAATTGGCCATCATCTTGGGTAGCGTCAGTAAGCAAAATTCGACTTCTTCTAGTTTAGCGTTCTAACTGAATATCCATATTGTTAGGTGTTGATCCGGTTTTCAGGGATTACCAGCATTTTAAACTTACTCTAGAACTACAAAATGGCGTTAGATAGCTAAATTCGACTTTTCTTGTTTATCCTTTTCACCCAATACCAATATTGTTCAGATTTCATGCGATTTTCATCGATAACAGCATCTTGATGTTAAGCTGAAGCCGCCATCTAGGATTTCAAGATGGCGTCAGAATGCGAAATCTTACTTCTTCTAATTTAGTCCTTTAACCCGATACTCGTATTGTGAGCAAGTTAGCCGAAAAAAAACTGTGTTTCGAAAAAAAAATTCTGACTTTCAGTGATATTACATTCTGTGATGGTTTTCTGTGATGCTAATTCCTTTAATTCAACTGTAAACTCATGATAAATTGGGCCTTCTCTACAATTTAAGTTAGGAAAAATCAATCAAAATTATCGATCTTATCATCCTTTTAAGTATTGAAAGTAAAAAATCTAAGTTTGACATTGGCAAAAAGTTTATAAATTTGGAAATCCATTTAAAATTCAAAAATTCTGTAAAATCTGTAAACATTTCAAAATTCTGTGTTCTGTGACACAGATTCTGTGATGAGAATTTGCTCAAAATTCTGTGAAATTACAGATTTTTATGTAATTTCGGCAACCTTGATTGTTAAGTCCAAGCGGCCATCTTAGATTTCAAGATAGCGTCAAAAAACTAGATTCGATTTCTTCTTGTTTAGGCGTTTCATCTTATTCCCTTGTTGTCGGAGTTCCATGCTATTTTAAGTCATTTACAACATTTTAAAGTTAAGAATAAGCCGTCATCTCGGATTTGAACTCATGGTATCATTCAACTTAACATCTATAACCACTCCATTATATATTTCACCTATAAAGTCTGTCCTCATTTACTGCATAAAATGATTGACAGCTCAGAAATTGAGAACTCATCCTACGCGTGAAATTGGTTGACTAACGAGAGAAACGAAAGAGTTATAGCTATTTGTATGGCTCTCATATAACCTTTATTAAACAACATAGCCATTTTATGACCCTAATGAAGCTATTAAGCATTGAAATGACTAATTTTTTGTTGGTTTCAAAATCGAAGAGCACAAAATGAAACATGTCTTTTCGCAATGTCAAGCGTTTGAAAATATTTTTTTAGGCCCATTTTCAATAAATTCCATCCTGTTTGCGATGTCATTGTGTCATGTAGAACAATTATTTTAAAGATTTAACGAAGTGCATTTAGTTAAGGATACTATTTCATACACATTTTACTTGAAATCATAACTGACAGTAGAAGAGATATAATATGGTTAAAAGAGCGTTTTTTTTATATAAATTTTATCAGATCATATCTTCATAATGCAATCAACGTTCATCAACCATCATGGTTGCTGAAAAAAAATTTAAATAAAACTCGAAGAACTCGCGAAATTGAAGAAAAAATTGCAAACATGTTTTTTTTATAAAAGATTTGCAAAGTTTACCAAATTTTCAGCATCTGGCCTTTTTTTTGATAAATTGTTTAGTAAGAATTTGAATTCAAAATAAAGATTCTAATGTACCTACTTGATATGCTATCGAAAATGTTCGTATATTTCAAATCATTTCATGAAATAAGTTGTTGCAATAAGCGGAATCTTTTCAGCACGACTCCTACATTTATACAAAGAGACTTACCGCGTTAGATAATCACGACAAGTGATGAAAAAATCGAGTTTTGCATCGAGTTGCAAACACATTTTTTGCAAAACCGCAAAATTCCTTTCAGAATCAAATTTTTTCATCACGAAGAAACAGATTGAAGTTTTTCTTACTAGAATGAAAACAGCGTCTATAAGAAGCACTGTCTCAAAAAAAATTCTACTTATTGACACTTTTTTTTAGTAGAAAAGTAGAAATAGCAGGTCTTTATGCAACAAAAGCAAGTTTTGAGAATTGATATATTAATGCTGGGTCGAAAAAATACTTTTTCAGTTCAATGCTTTAAAGTCATCTTTTAAACACTGAAAACAATATCGAAAAGTGCTACTTTTCGACACAGTTTTTTTACATGCTAATACACAGTCCACGACCTATGTACTTGATCTGAAGTTTTCACTTATTTTATTGACACGGTCGTCCATAAGCGGTAATTTGTTAAGATTTGCTTCTGGTAGTTTGATTAATGGATTTTTTAGGGATTTTATTCCGAAGATGCCTAAAATTTTGTATGCTTCTTTTATTTCAATCTGAGAAGAAAGAGATGAATCTTATAAATGTAAATTAGAAACCTGTTGTAATTTCTGTAGCAAAAACTTTAAATTTGAAATCGTGAGACGGCCGTTGAGGAAACACGCGGCAAAAAAGTTTTTTTCTGAGGATGGCCGAAAGTTAAGTAGGCCGAAAACGTCAAAAACAGCTTTTTTATTTCGTCTTGCGCTCACCGAAAAACATCAATCGAAAAAGATTATAAGTACGTGCGGTGATTAAATCTTAACTACAAATTTGAAATAGTTATATGATTGACTTTATTTCTTAAATGCCATTCCGGTGCTAGAAAGATAATCCATCCATTTTTACTGTCCCTCTTCAAAATATGATTTGAACGCAGCAACTTTTCATGGGGCAACAATGTTTTAACTGTTCGGGAAGGAATGTGAACACTGTTGTTTGAGAAAAAGTTAAAATCGAATGAAGTTTACTTTATCCCGTGCTCTCACTTTCTGTTTTTCATCTGCAGAAAATTCTGTTTGAAGAATCGGTCTGTTTGTGTCTGTAGAACCAGTGTTAGAGAAACGGTTCAAGTATTACACATAAACGATATATTTATGAGATTAAAATCAAAATATTAATTTGCTGAACATTGTCATCAAAGTCAAAGAACTCATATCGTTAAGACTGAACAAAAGTGAGAAAAGAACGGTGTGAATCATCTTATAGACAGCAATGTGCTTGATGTTCAAGGCCTAAAAAATCTTCGATGATTCCAGCTGATGAGATACAAATCGCATCTCGTTAAGTTCCATGTAAGCAAACGATGCAAAAGTTAACTTATCCATCATCAGGTGAACACCTTCGAAACATTTTGGCAATTTTCGGTGCCAGCAAAATTGTCTATTTCTACTCAGAAGAAGAACGAATTCTTTCGTAGAGGTTCGAAGCATCCCAACGGACGGCGATTGGCAATTGAAGTGCTTCTAATCAATCAAATTCGACCATGAAGCACGATGATGACCGGAGCATATCCTTGGTGCTGACCATCATCAGCCAAAAAGACCGGCCATCAATTGAAAGCGCACACATACCCAATCCCAAATACATAACGCGATTAAAAGCCACGCGTTTTTCTGCACCTTCAAGCTGTCTTTTCGATGGCCGATGATGATGATCGGCACCAGCACTAAAAGGTACCGTCAAGTGGTGTGTCTTATATTTTGTCTTTGTTTATATGAATACATTAATTAAACTACAACGTGTGCAAAATCGTAAAAATAACCTAGGGTTACAATTTCAAACATTCAACACTAAACATACCGACACTTTGTAAAAACCTATTTACAACGAAGTAATTTGGTAAGTTGACGTAATTTGTGATATTTTTAAAATCTTTAGACTTATAATTCTTGAAAAACAATATTTAGTAGACAGCTGTTTTTAAAAGTTTTCATCTATCTGCATCGTCGAATTTTTTTCCGAGTGGTAGTACAAAGACGCAAAAAGGGAACATACAGTGGTAGAAATTCCTGTAAGCACATTCCAAATTTTCAGTTTTTTTCTCATCAGGAATTGAATATCACCAAATTCATACCATTTGCTATATCTTTCGAAACATCACCAACAGAAAGTGTTGATTAAATTCTATGTCAATTTAGCAAATTTCTGTGGCAAAAATGCGCTGAAATGTGTACTGCACCAACGGCAATATGATTGGAAAAGCACTACTGGGATAAAGATTCCAACTCCCAAGCAAAATTATACATGACCATTACATAGAAGCGACACAAGAAAAACATTTTATGGGATTTTCATTCTATTGAATAATTCATCCCAAATAATAAATTATGTGAGAATCGAACTCACTGCAACATCTCATCTCGGCTTGTGTAGACCTGTATCTTACCCAGTTCACCAACTGAGTCGGTTTGCAAATAAAAATTTATTGCCATAACCTTTCTGCCACCGCCGATTACTTAAAAAAACGCATTGCATTGGTCGTCTGCCGTTTGGCAAGTGTTTTTTTTTTCCTCCTTTTTCTGTGATATGAAACACACACACAGCTCATCTTGGCTGGTGTTTTTTGCCGTGCGTCGGTTGGAAACCACACGGAGAATAAAGTATGGTTTTTTCAAAAAAAAAATCCACTTATATTCAATCATTTATCTAATTGATTCTCGACCAATAGACAATCTGATTAATTCCGTACATTCAACATAAAAAGTAATACATAAGATAATGGTTGTATGAGTAATTTTGTGCATTCAACTATAGATATAATAGATTCAACTTTAATGTACGATTGATGTCATACATTCAACAATCACTATAGTAGATTCAACTTCATTTATATGATTGATTTGAATATAAACATGATAGATTCAACTATAATAACATTATTGATTTAATTATAAATATGAAAGATTCCATACACATTACAACAGAAATATCATCGATTGATTTATAAACATAAAAGATTCAATTTTATTTCTATCATTGATTCAATGAGGTCAACTATAAATATTGTAAATTTATATTCTGTTTGTGCTGGAAGTTATCTCAACATGTTTTTCTTCGGATTAATTTTATGGCTACGTTTTATTTTATTTTACTTTATTGTTTCATTTTGCATCTAGTTCGTTTTAGCCGCCACGATGGTAGAACATCTGACCGAAAATATCGATATCCACGTCCGGGTTCTTCCGCTGTTGTTATTTTTGCATCTTGATGGTTGCCCAGTAAATTGTGCGTCTTAACTAATCGGTTCCGGATGACGTGCTAGAAGTCCGTGCTTCTGTACCCGGTGAAGATTAACCTTGAGGGGAGGGAAGGGAGAGGATAGGTGAGGTAAATCACTGACATCACCATGACTTACCATGATGCTAGTTTCTTGAAGAATCCTTCCAAGATCACGTAAAGGAACGTCAAGACCCGCGTCGATTTCGCGGGCAGCCAGTCGAGGTGTACCTTTCCCAACTCCAGGAACTGACGGCCTACTACACGACCGCTGCCAGGAACTGGTGGAGGAAAATGTTTCCTCACCGCCGGAGAGCGCTTGCGCTTTGCCACCGACGTCAGGAATTGTCGGCTGAGCACTAAAATAGCACTACGATTGTTGCAAGGAACACGCACTGGTCCTGCACTTACGATTTTTTTTCTAAATTTTTGATGATGAACACGGATGAACACTAGAGTATTCAAGTATAACACAATCAATCATAAAAATATAGTTTAATGTACTATATTTATAGTTCAATACTTAGAATCAATCATACATTTATAATTGAATCTGTCATATTTACAGTTGAATCAATTATCCAACGACAGCTAAAATTATCATATTTAAAGTTAAATGTACCACTTTACCAGGAATATATAGTTGAAACTATAAAATTTATAGTTGAATGCCTAAAATTAATCATATATACATATGTTGTTGAATCTATAATATTAACAATTGAATCAATTATATCATTACAGTTGAATCCATTATATTCATTGTTGATTGCGTAAAGTCAGTCATCAGTTTGTCTAGTTGAGTCTATTATATTCATAGTTGGATGCGAAAAAACCAACTTCGCTTTTATAATTGTGTTCCGTTGATTTGTATTTAAAAAAATTAATATATAAATATATGTTTTTTTTTGCTAATGCTGGTTTACACACTCACACAGCGTATTTGACAATGGCCTTGCTGGCTGATAGTTTCCATCCTGCTTTGTCTTGTGATAGGATATGGAATATATTATATTTGGTTTCTTCCAGACATATGGGGGTACAATGCCCTTTTTTAAAATGCTTGTTAGTGCCGGTCCGGCATTCAATATTATTAAGACAAATCAGTGGGGCTCGTTCCGGAGTCTACCGGAGAACCGACACGTCGGTCCGGATTCCCTTTGTCTGATCGACGACTCCTCAATTTCTCGCAGTGCGGCAAAAGCGCACGACTGTTCTGAGGCACGACAGACGAACGAACTGGCGAACTGACTGGGCCTATGACGATTGGCGAATGGCCGTTGAAGAGAGGGAGAGGATTCAAGCGAGGGAGATATCAACCATGACAGATCAAACAATGCTGGCAAATAGTGGTGCCAGTTGCATTGGTTGATTTTGTTAAACATTTACCATGATTCGTTCTCTTATATCTCACAAAATCTACCTCCAATGAAGATCATTATTGGAGTTGTGGATTCAGGTGACTTATTTTGCCCAATTTCCATGAGTAAGCAGTATGTACATACTCATTAATGACCTTTAAAGCTGCAAAAGTGATTCATATGTACGTTGTAACAGACTAAATTCACAAAAAGGGCACATAAATCGGTACTCTAAACGAGATTGACTAAGTCATAAACAGTGCATTAATGTTCTTCATGGCTTCCTGGTTGAGCGGTTGCGCATCTAGGTATGCTACAAAATCATATGACCATTTCGAGTTTTAGTTTCAGCTAGAAAAAAACATCTATGCGTGGCCTTGTGGTAGCGTAATCGATTGTCATCACGAAGGTCGGGGTTCGATCCCCAAGCTGGACGAGTATTTTTCAATAAGTAAATTGAAAACCGAAGTACCACTCTGATACGTAGGGGAAAGTTGGGTAAGCCGGACATCCTAAGGTGAAATCGCAATAAAAAAAATCCAATATTGTTTTTTTTTTGTCGCGGTCTTCGTGTAGATGGGCAGTTTAGGATGTTTTTTTTTATCGTATTTATCATTGGCATAAGCAAAATGCCTTCAGCATGACTGTTTTATAGCCATCTTAAACATGCTTGCAAATTATACTTTTTAAAAAAGGACGGGTAAATCGGACACTGCGTAGAAAAGGTATATATTGCCGGAAAAATGAGCTCTACAAGTACAAATTTTGTTTAATTGAAAAAAAAAATGAAACCAACTGGTCCGATTTCGCCTGCAAAACAACGTGGCTTTCGGAATTCCGTATTTATAGGCGTTTTTTTCACTGGGGATCAACTTACAACCGTTTTATGGCCTGTTTGAGATTCTGAATGATTTTTAACCAACAGTTGTTCTTGCCCAGGTCTTCTGAAGGTATATGGAGGATCAATCCGATGAAAAGTTTTATTTACCCGTGCCCGTTTTACCCGTCTAGAAGTCGATTTTTGCTGTCTGACGCCATCTTGAAGTCCAAGATGACTGCTTCCACTTAACTTAAAAATGCTGTAAATAACTGAAACTAGCATAAACCCCCATAATTTGGATATTGAGAGAAAGGGCTCAAAAACAAGAAGAAAAATGGCTGTCTGACAAATTCAACAAGAAAAAAAAAATTAAAAAAAACACTGAAAAAAATTAACAAAATATTAGCTATGTTATAAAAGTTAGACAAAACAATGACAAAAATACAACAAAAAATGTGACAAAAAATATGAAAAAATACTATGAATAAAGTTTAATAATCAAACGACAAAACTCTCAAAGAACTAAACTGAATGAACTGGTGAAAATTTGGCAAACATTTGACATTAATGGAAAAAATGGCATATGTGCTACATATATGACAAAGTTCTGTCAAAACTTTGACAGAAGTATATATGACAAATATCTTGCTAAATTGTGAGAATGGGATAAAATAAAATACAAAATTCTGTCAAAAAAATGACAAAATTATGACAAATACGACAGTAAATTGACAAAATTTTAACCAAACCTTACAAAATTCTAAAAAATTAAGAAAAATATGACAAATATGACAAAATAATGACAATATATGACAAAATAAGGTTCAAACAATAAACTTGTAATTTATGAAGCTCAGTTGGCAAGTCAGTTGTCTGCTGACCTGATGTGTTCGTGAGTTCGAATCCAAGAGTAAACTACGAACAGAGTCGAACCGGATAAGGTTTCCAGTATTTTTTCGCAAACTGCATCGTTGATAAAAGTAGTGAATGACATTAAGATATGAAAACAACTATAATCGAAACAAAAGAAGAGACGAAACTGAATTAAAATTACAATCTAACTTTAAATATCAGACAGAGCTACGACAAAAAAAAAGTCAAAAGAAGAAATTTCAAAATTATGACAAAAATTGACAATAAAATGACAAAAATCTGATGGAGTAATAACAAAGATTTGTGGGTTTTTAGTCATTTTTTTAGTCATGAGTTTGTCACACTCTTGTTTAAGTTTTGCCATATTTTTATCCCTTTTATAATACTATTGTCAGATTCCTGTCATTTTATTAACAAGTTTTGGCAAACTTATGATGTTTTGTCATTATTTTACCTTTTTCATATTTTTACCTTTTTCATATTTTTGTCAGATTATTTCCATGGGGGCCTATTCTGTGGCTCGAGTGACGTCTTTGCCCTGACTCCAGGAAATGCTTCAGAAAAGAAATTTATGTATCGATGAGCTCTGAAGACCAATAACAGCTCATCCGAACAAAAATTTCGAGGCAACAGAGGCTATTAAAGCCAGCAAAACTATATGAAATTTCGTAAGTCACTTTACTCGAGTCGCAGAATAAGCCCCATTTCATAGTCGAATTTCTACGATCTATCATATCATTTTTGTACTTTGATCATGAAATTGTCATTTTTTGTCAAATTTATCAGTTTTTTTTCTACTTTTTTCTCACATTTTTGTTATATTTAAGTCATATTTTAATTCAGATTTTCAGTAATTTACAATGATTTATAGTTAAGTGAAAGCAGCCACCTTTGATTTCAAAATAGCGTCAAGAATCTGTTTATTGACGTCCTTTCACGGTCCTGGCACTGTGTATTCTTTTCCATAAAATTTCTCTTTATGTCTCTTGCCGTCTTGTTTCCACGTTCCTGGAATTTCTCAAAGTCCTTTTTACGTGGTTTTCCGGAAAAAATGCGGTTTTTTGGAATTAACACGCATTGTTTTCTGCGCGGTACGTATCCCACGCTCACATTTTTAATACTGCAAACTAATTTGCAAATATTTTTTCAGGTGTGTTTAATTTTTGCGAAACACCGAAGGTTTAGTGTTGAACCGCTTCGCAATTCGCGTGCCTTAAAAAGCGAACTTGCAAAATTCATCCGATGGATGAAAATTTCGCTTCGTGTTACTGTGTTTGTTGCCTAAGGTTGCCAAAATTTTTTCAGCACGTATCCGGGCCGGACAAATCCGCGTTATTTTATCATTAAATCTAAAAAAACCTGGGCATTTGATTCAAAAATTGTCGACCAAAATCAGCAAAATATCCGGGCAAAACTTCAAAATTTTTTTAAAAAAATTTGATAATTTTTTTTTGAAAATTGTATTTTTGATTTTCAAAAAACCTTTCATGTTTATTTTTATGAATCTTGCACAAAAGATTTCCGTTTGAATGCATGAATAAAAAAAATTACAACTTCATTTTTTTTAGTGTTTGATGTGAAAATGAGAATGAAATTTTACGTTACGTGTATTCAAGCGGCTAAATTGCAGATTTTCACCAGGGTTTGTTTGCCTGGTTGTTCTGGAGTAGTTAAAAATGAAAAAAGGTGGTTTTTTAAGTACTTTAGCTGGTAACAGAGTGATATGAAGCTAACAAAGCAATTCATGTCCCGAGGAAGTAAAATACGTAAAATTTGGCTAAAATGTTATCAAAATGAAAAATTTTGCGTATTAAAAGGGAAAAGCCCAAAATTGGAACAGGTACATCGCGGTGTGTAAGAAAGATGACGAAAGAGAAGTCCTCATTTTCCAGTCAAAGCTATTCGTATTGTATTTATATTGAACATTTTTAACCAATTTAAGCTAATTTCGAGCCAACTAAAGTTAAGCACAAAGCAGTGTTTAATTTTTTTTTTGGTACAGTAATAAGTGTAAAAATGAACTTCAATACTTAAATCACAGTGGAGAAATGCTCATAAACGATGGGTTCTAAGCAATTCACCCCCTTCAACGGTATCCCTTTTTCCGACCAACGAATCAGCCACCCCGAAAAAAAGATGGTTTTCTGATTAGAGACGGAGAAGAATCAATGGCCGAACAATGGGCGTCAATTTTATTACCTTTGCTCCTTTTCCATTGAAGACAGTTCGGCACCATCAGCATCAGTCAGAAGCCCTATTCTATACCGAGGGCCACCGGTTCATGAAGCTTTTCCCCTCGATCAAAGTACTTTGATTGATTCGATCGATTTGGTAGGACCTCACCAAAACGGACTACCCGAAATGGCCCCTCGATTTTTTTTTGTTGCTCGCAATTTTCCCTCTTTTTCGGCGGCGACTCAAAGATGAAGATGACTGCTCCCTTTCGGAGGCTTCCGAAAAGTGATGACCGACACTTTTTCCAACACCACCTCTAAAAACAGACACAGAGAATCTAGCAGCAAGTGCCGGATTGCCGAAATTACCTACACGAAATACAAGGGATAGATACTCGGAAGACTTCGAACGATGATGGACCAAAGAGATGAAAAATCATCTCAATCAAGAGCAATCGACTTTTGCTTGTAGTATCAGTCGCAATAAGTTAGGCAATCAATGGAACTGGGTCGATCATTTGGCGGGGAAAAATTTTCGGCGCGCCATTTATTGCTAGTTGACAGCCTTGAACTTTCGGCTGAGAAAACGGTTTGTGGAATCAAATTAATTTCTGAGCTACTATTCGAATGCCTTCGGTATAACTTTTCTCAAAAATGTTGGTCATGAAAAAAGTTTGCAATAACTAGAGTGAGGCTCCCGCAGGGCTATGAAAATGAGCACCGAAAAGTTAAAAACGAAGTGGCGGTTCAAAGGCGACATAATAAATTGATACCGGGAAATAGTTTAGCGCAGAAGGTAGTTCACTGCTCCCTGTGGATATGAATAGTTAAATTCTTCACTGAACAATTGTGGCAGCTTACCGTAACGTATGAAAGAGAGAGCGAAAAAGGCTTACTCCACCAAAGTTATTTTAATATGATTATGCACAAATTTAGTTACAAAACCACAATAAATCTTTTGAGTGTTGAATTAAGGTCCGTTCTAATAAAAGCTACACATCATTTTGGATAGCAATTTCACAAACCTTTAATATGGAAACTCCTATCTTGAAAATTTTAAAACCCTAACTCGTCTATAGAATGATTTCTTTTAGTAAGTGAAACTAAACAAGTTCAGACCATTTAAACTCCAAAATTAATTCATCAAATATCTTTCAACACATCAATAAGCTAGTAGTCATATGACAGGTGTTTGCTACACACGAGTCATCAGAATTAGCAAAAATAGCTTAAACTTAGTATGTTCTACTTTATAACTAGTCATTTTGATTCTAAAAAATCGTTTAGGTTATTAGCCTCTTTAAATAAACGTACAACAGTCATAACAATTTTTATGGTTGTATGAAATATTCTCCTAATTTCAGCCTTAATTTTATTTTGTGTTTTTTATCTTCTAAATACTAGACACCACAGACAAAAGGGTCTTTAAAAGCTACGAAAAACCACAAAAACCAAAATTTTCCGAGGAGCAAAACATTTTTTGTTGAGTTTTCATCATTTTGTAAAGTAGGGAAATTTGAAATTTTTTTTAAAGAAGTTGAAGCATAAATCAAATTGTATTGTAACCGTCAACAAATTTATTGAATGAAATTTAATCTTTTTTTTTAACTTTCATAAGTATTTATTGTCTTAAATACTTTTTAAGAAATTTTTCATATTTTTAAAATTTTAGGACAATATTTTCTAGATAATTGTATCTCTGAAAATGTAATATCTAGGCAAAAGATTATTGTTTAGTTGAATGGATGATAATAAACAAACTCAGAATCAGTTTTTGTCTTTCATGAAGGTTATGTAGGTTGCAAATCAGATTCATTGTTTACCTTTTTTTGCCAATAGGGTCAATATGACCCGAACTGTACTTTGTCGAAGCGATATCTCAGGGACGGTTAAAGTTAGATACTTGAAATTATCTGACTTTTCCTTAAATGAGGAGCTCTGCAATTTTGCATTTTAAGATTTTTGAATAGGGTTACCAGAGTCATCCTAAAAAAAGACAATTAGCCGGTTAGGGTCATGAAGACCCGGATCATTGATTAGGATATAAAATCAAAACTAATGAACCGATTCTTATAAACAATTCTGTTTTGAATTTGTCCAAGTGTCTGCTATTTGATTTTTTTTCGTAAATTAAGGTTTTGATATTTATGGACTTTAGAAATCGACCTAAAAGCCAAAAAGTCCTTAAAAAATGGGTTTTTTTTGCATTAAAATGTCTCATTTTGTTCTAGTCGTATTTAAAAACTTTTGATTGATGTGAATTCAATAAGATTCAGAATTCATATTCAATCAATAAAGGTAATTGATATTACAGACATCAGCCGGTTATTTAAGTAGTTCTTCAAAAAAAAAATCCAATGATTTTATATCTATATTTTCATTTGTATCAAGAAGTTTAAATGAAGAAATATTGCAGTTTTGTTCAATTACATTCAATTCCAACCGATAGTGATGAATTAATAACGAAGAGACTGATCGGGAGATAAATTCTAGTATAAAGTCATAGAATTTCCACATATTGAAGATCAAGTCTGAGGTACGACTTTCACTTAACGCTTTTCTTACCCCGAGCACAACCACTCTGAAAGATTACATTTTTTTTTATAAAAAATCAAATACGACACTCAAATATTTGAAATTAGTACATTTAGTCTGTTTTTTTATTGAAACTCGGCTCAGCAAATTTCAGAAATCTCTCGTTGTAAGTTTTTCACGGTCCTTAATGTGATAAAAATGTCACAAAAAAATTAAGTTTTTATTCCATTAACGGAATAAAAAAAACCCATGCATTGGTTTTCATGTTTTTAAAAATAAAATAATGTCTTTACACAGCTTTAAAATTATAGGATAAATTAAATAAGAAAGACGATTTTCAAGAGGAAATCAATAATTTTATTTTTTTTCTAAATATTTCCATTCGTGAACTATGACACTAGCTTTTTTTTAACGTTAAATGAATAATTTAAATAGCCAAAGTTAAGCTGAAGTAGTGAAATTTCATTATTTTCACCGGGACGGTCACGATCTTTGTTCAGAAACGCCTTATTTTTTTTTTTTCATACACCAACAAAATTACATTTTTTTCCTTCATAAAAAGATAATGAACATATCGACGACAACAAAATGGCATTCTGACAAAAGATTCGAATTAAGAATTCCAAAGTTTTACAAATCCGTAAAAAATGCTGCGTTTTGAAGTTGGCTATAAATTTGTATAAAAAAAAAGCTTTGAAATAATTAACGTTTTTATTGAATTTTTTTTTATAGAAAAAAGTTAATCGTTTTCATCTTCAAATTTTGTTATATTTTTCAAACAAACCTACGAATTTTCTAGTTCTGTTTTCAATTTTTTTTATTTTTAAAAAAATATGTTTGTTGTTGTTTTTATTTTTGAATGTATTTGTTCTGAAAACTCAATCTGTACAAAGTGTATAAATCTTTAACATTGCTGGTACCTTTTGCCTTTTCTAGGAAACAATGTTCTAATTGACGGCGACAAAATGTTTAGAGATTGAAGTTTTTAAAATTATATAAAATTATATATAAAATATTGTATAAAATTTTATATAAATTATATACGTTTCGCATATCTAAATTTTTTCAAATCTTTCTTTTTTGTTGAATCGATTATGATTTTTCGATCAATCTTTGAAAAGTTCGAAAATGATACAAAGAAGCAACTTTAGAGCTTAGTTTTAATGCGCAATGTTTAGAGGAGATGGCGACACTTGATCTCGTTTACTTATTTTTATCATATCTTTTAGAATAATCTTGCAACTCGCCGCATTTCGAATTTTTTGACAGCTTGTAATTTCAATTTTATATTCTCCAAAAGTTAGAATAAAACATGAACCTGTAGATGAACTTGAAGCATTTTCGTGAGACGAAGAATATTATGAAATTTTTCAAATTAAAAGATACTTGATCTTTTACTCAAGAAGACTTGATCCTTAATTCAGGGTGCCCTGGCCTTAGGCAACAATCAAGCAAAAACCTAAGATAAAAGGTCCTTTGACTATTCTTGAAATATTAGTTCTTATTTCACAGTTTGTAGGTGTTACACAAGGTGAATTCTAAAAGTTTGTCTACTTCTCTATAGTCATTACATAATTGAGGGCGCAATATTCTAGTTTTTAGATAAATACCGTATTTTGAGTCCAATTTACCAGAAAATCTCTGGATAAACGCTAGTTATTGGACAAATAGAAGTAATTACGTGATAACCAATGTTCACGATCAATTCAGAAGAAAAATGCTTTCTTTACTCAAGGGATCAATAAACTTTATATAATGAATTTCGGAATTAAAATTTTGAGTATATATTTTCCATGTGCAACATTTTAAAGTTATTAAAAAGATCTTCCAATCGAATTTTGATAATTTTTTCAAAAAAAAATCGATAGCTTCACAACAAAAATTTTGAAACAGTATTGTTGTTTTGTTTTTTTTGGCACATTTTTCTAGAACATTTGATATTTGTGAGACAATCCGATTTTAAGATAAGGCGAACGAATCAAGTATCTCCAGGGATCACTTTCTACCCTACTTAACTTGTATTGGCTTCATGCCTTCAATATTTTTAACATAACTTGAAACATCTTGTTAAAAAAAACTTAGATTCTCAAGCTAAACTATTTTGGTTGAATCTTTCAATGATGAATTTATACACATTTATAAAACGTGTTATATTTTGTTATTTTGAACATCAAAAATAAACTTTTTTTTACCTTTTTTTTGCAACTGGAAGAATTTAGATATAATTTAATGTCTGACTTTGATCACTGATACTTTTGAGATAAAATTAAATATTTTCTTCGTTGTATTTAATTAAGTTCAATCTTTAACCACGTTCTTTAAAGAAATTCTTTTGAGTTCAAAATGAATATTTTTTTTTAATCTTGTCAAGATTTCACATTTCAAATCGTGATGAAATATATTATTAACACATCTTATATATAAAAATGGAGGCATTTTCTTTGTAACAACATCACGTATGAATGGTCGGTCGGAATGAAGTGAAATTTGGTATCCGAGGGTTTTTTGGGTCAGAGATGGTTTGAATAATAGTTTCAAGGATCTCACTTTTTATGGAAGGTGGTCCCAATACAAATTCAACTTTATTTGTTACAATTTCCATAAGAATCTATTCGCGAGCACGATGCAGTTAAGGACGTGTAGATAAAATCAAACATTTATTACGATTTATACTTAAGAAGGTAAAACGAAGTTTACCGGGTCAGCTAGTTTAAGATATAACAGTGAAATTTTTTCAATGAATTTAATTGAACATTCCAGCACGTCTCTGGGCCGGACAAATCTGGGTAACTTTGACTAAAAACCTGGCAAAATCCAGGCAGTTGATTTCAAATTAGTTATCTTAAAATCCGGACAATGTATTGGAATAACTGACCAAAAGTAAAAAAATATTTTTTTTATCATAAATATAGGATTGCCAGATACTTTATTAAAAAAAGCGGTACATTCCACTAATCACTAATCACTAATCACTAATCGTACTTCCACAGCCAGAACTTAAGTCTGAGTCCCGAAGAATAATAAAAACATGTTATTATTCTTCTTGTCTTTGTTCATGCTTTTAATTATGTTAACATAGAAACATTAAAATAATTAAAAACATAAAATGGTCGGGCCTACCGTGGAGCAGAGAACGCAGAGATGTCAGGAACAAGGGGAAAGAAGAAGCGTGGACCACCAGTACCATACGCTCCGAGGGGCATTTCGTTGGAAGCACGCTAAAAAGTGCTCCTTGTAGATTATTGAACCAATGAAGTGACCCATCATTCAGCGGCTGGAAATGAGTTATTTTAAACACAGAAATCATTAAACAAGGCAAAAGTTTGCATTAAACATTAACATTTTCAATCATTAAAATTTAACTCTATAACTGTTTTAGATTTCCGTGTTCCATCATTTCTGGTCATCGACCAAGGATATAGCGCCTTTACTCGCTCTTGAAAGTAAAGAAGAACAAAAAAAAATTAGTAGAACATAAACCTTTCAAGGTCTTTTGAGACCTTGAAAGGTGATTATTACAGTCAGACAAGGCCAAATAATCAGACACGTCCTAAATAAATCATTGCATCCAATTTCAATTATTTTATGAAATGTTGTTAAGCCAAAATACTGGTAATTTCCATTATTGGCTAAAAATATATGTAAGTGACGTAGAGTAGATTTAAATAAAATGGGCCTTCATAAAACTTTTTGTATTCTACCCTATAGTAATAGTGTCTGAACAAGAAAGCACATTGGTAAATTTGGAAATAATTAATACGGCCAATGCTGGTGTTTTGCATCATGGGAATTATTAGTTTTGTATTTTGAGTTCGTTTCATTCTGATGTAAGCATTCTGATGTGTTTTCCTAAATTTTTCCTGTAGAGTTGTGTTGTATTAAGAAATCATAAAACCTTGCTGACATTGAGAGAAAAAAACGTGAAGAGCGAATATGGAAAAAATAAATTGGAAATTCCTCACCAAATGATGCAAACCAAAGCAACCTTTGCTTTGATGATGATTGCCTCCTTCTAGTAGCCCTGTATTGGCTAGCGGCTTTTGCGTTTGACGACGCCTCATGCTCCGCCAACATGTCTTTTTTTGGAATGTCACTTTTTGCACGTATGTAGACCCCTTCATTTTTCCAGGATGCAACACTCAACGCAATTAATGCCACTGGATTGATAGGATTCACTCTCCGAATAATACATTTTCAAGCCGGGGAAGCAATGATTCTGACACTCATGCTTGGGTATTTTTCGAAAATATTTGATCAAGGCTCACGGTATGATATTTTTCTCCATTTAATTCATCAAACACAAAAACTCTCCCTCCCAAAAGCTGTCGCTAAGCTTTGCTCTAAGAACAATCGTATCTTCCACAAATGATACGGCCGCCGTGCTTTATTGTTCATCACGAAAAATCCCAATCAATAACAGTTTCAGCTTGATTTTTTTAGATTTTACTCCGCCAACCACATTTTTGGATGGGCTTTTCTATGATTTTCTTCATTTCGGGGTGCGCACTTGAATCGAAAGGAAACTTATCATGATCGAAACACAACTTCAGGCTCCCCAACGAGGTTTCAATAAAGTTAACAGTATCAAAAACACATAACAAACTTCTGTCGAGCACTTATACAAAGATATTTCACTTTTAACTTCAAATTTCCAAATTAAACGATACTTGAATTAATTTTTTTGGCAGAGAGAGAAAAAAAAACGCGTCCGTCGCCCCAAAAGTCATGGCTTACTCCTCTTAAAAAAAAGCGGTACATTCCACGACAAAAAAGCGGGACACAGCCGAAGTAAGCTGGAAATTTAAGAAACTCGTAAAGAAAGCTAAATTGTATTGCCAAACTTTACGTAAAACATCAGCCAAAATCATTCATAGAAAGTATTTCTTACATGACTTTTATTTACACGATTTTTTTTTGTCATAAGCAGGCCCTGGCATATTCACATTCACAAAGCAATCGTCGCTCACTAACGAGCCCAGTGAGCTTCATTTTGCTAACCATTCATGTAGTTTCGATTTCGATTATTCACTCTTCACTCTCACTTAGCTCTATATTCTTTTCTCCTTCATGTTCAGTTTCTTCGTCTCACTTTCATTTGCTCTCACGTCAGTGTGAAGTGAAGACAGCAAACGTCAGCTTCAATGCGAAACGATGTTTCTTCTCATTCGAGCAGTTTTTCTTCAATCGAAAATTTCATCGGCGCTTTCGTCAGTCCTTTCAGTGAGCAAAACAAAATAAGGAGTGAGGTAACCTCAGTGATTGAAATCCTCAACCATTTTCTCATCAGAGGCATTCAAAATACACACTTTGAGGCCTCGTATAGTAATACAGGAGACGATACATATACATTCATTCAAACCTCCCCCCATGAGGAGGATCTGCTCCGAGAGACACTATCCGTTCGCTGCTCAGAACGAACTCTCTCAACGTTCGGTTGCTACATGATGCATGAAGAAGACGAGGCACACATACTCATTTACGTTATTGAATTTGATGGACTCGATGGACTCAAGCCGATAGGTGTCGTTGAGGAGAACATCTTCAACCTCGCCGCAAAGGTTGAGGCTACAACGACAACAACCGAACTTATTGCATTGCATAGGCCCGCAACGTATGGAGCAAGGAGGGGGGAGGAAAAGAAAACGAACAAACTAGCTGTCTGCGTGCGGTTGCTGTGCAATAATAGCAACGGCAGAAAAACCTCGGGTATTCGATCCAGGCACAAACGAGGAGACTCGGGTTTGCTCTGCCTTTTGAATTCGGTTCCCTCAAGAATGTAACAGGAGATGAGTGAGAGCCATTCGTTTGGTTTTTTGGATTCGCTGCCTCGAATGTATATTGCTTCTTGAAGGCGGGCCATGTGAGAGCGTATGCATCATCGGTTTTGTCGTTTTTCGCTGCCTCGAAGCAACCTTTGCTTCCGAGTAAAGCGTTGAGCGAGAGATGGTTGATCAATTCATGCTCAGCAAAATTCAATCACTGGGTAACCTACAACTAAAGAAAAATCAAAAAACATTTGTTTTGATTTGCTCGGTCGTTCTTTAATTTGGTTTTGTTTCGTTTAGTGTTCGCACAGACCAAATTTTCACCAGTGGCAGTTCGCATTGTTCGCTAATCCAAACGGGAATCAAAAAAGGGTCCCTCTTCAAAACTTTCAAGCTTTCAACAGTCGATCCGATCAGATCCTCCAGCGCACTCAAAAGGTAACCCATCATCGTGAGACCGTCCAACAGGCATCAAATATTCGATAGAACAACCTTTGCCACAGTGCCAGAGTAATGAAGAACCTCCGGAAATTTGTCACTTTCTATTGAAAAACTCGAAGTAGGATGAACTTATTGATCGTCGATGAAATCTTCCGGAAGCAACAGAAAGCTACAGAATCTATTAAAATGAGGACTCCTTCATCGACGCAAAAGATTTTCGACAACCTGTCGTCTGGAAAACAGTCCTCTGGAATTAATCATTCTAAGTGTGTTTTTTAATTAACCTTAGCAAAGCCTTTATTTATTGATAAGAACTTCATTTTCTTTCAGAGTCACCAAGAGTACAGGCAAAAGATTAAAGATTCGCCATCCAAACTTAGACAGTCTGATGCAACAAGGTCTGGACTTCAGGTAAGCAAACCGAGCGTGAATCTCAAGTTTGGCCTCATCCGAAAAGAGGCGTTAACTCATAGAGCTTTTCCATAATCCTCAAATTACCGGATAGCAAATGAAAATGGCATGCTGCAAAAAAGATAACGTCGGATTGAAGATAGATGAAAAAATCATGGTACGAAAATGCTGAACTGTGGAGTGCACCTGTTTGTCTAAACTTTACCCGAAAAGATTGTTAACATCGCGGTATATTTAAGTCATATGTCGATTAGGATCATGGCGTTACTCAACGAAAAAATCCGAATGTTTAGGGCAATTTGTGAATGTGGAGTTTGTTTGGTTGGCGTTATCACTGAAGCACGATTAATAAATTGTCTGCAAAAGTAAGTTTACAATGTTTTAAAATCTTCCTGAAACATTTCATGAAAGGAATCTAAGTAAAGCTCTATGTTTGGGGCTTGTTTTGTTAGCACACTATAATTCTTATTTCGCTCACACATCACATCATTTTGTTCTGACCCGAATGACCTCCACAGGTTAAAAGATCATTATCATTTGTAAACATTATCATCAAATCATTTTTGATAATTATTTAATCAATTGCATATTTTATAAGATTATTTAAAATATTTTTAAACTGTGACCCAAAGATGGGTCTTGACTCAAACATTAAGTCAGCGAAACTTTTTTTGTAGAGAAATGAATCCAACTTAGATGAAATTTCAGGGACCAGATAAGGGAAAATTGATGTTGAAAAACATGCGAAAAAAATTCGCCTTGTCTCCCGGTGAGACTTGAACCCACATCTTGCGCCTCTCCGGGGCCCATGTATTAACATTCTACTACAGGAGACCAACCTGGCGTATGAATATTATACTGGTTATAAAATATCCAAATTTGAGTCCAACTACCGTAAGATGAAAAGATGGGAATAGAAATAGACCAGGAAAAATGATTATGATCACATGGCGAGAACTATTCCCTTCATTCCGATAGACATCGACACTCAACCAGTATAATATTCATACGCCAGGTTGGTCTCCTGTAGTAGAATGTTAATACATGGGCCCCGGAGAGGCGCAAGATGTGGGTTTCAAGTCTCACCGGGAGACAAGGCGAATTTTTTTCGCATGTTTTTCAACATCAATTTTCCCTTATCTAGTCCCTGAAATTTCATCTAAGTTGGATTCATTTCTCTACAAAAAATTATTTAAAATTTTATAATATTTTTCGGAGACCTGCAAAAAAAAAGTAAACCAACCTCATACATATGTGTGAGAATGTGATTTTGATAGTAATTTATGTTTTTGGATTCAGGTCCAATTGGCCATTTTATCAACTATCACCTCCATCACCGGCTGGATGAAGAGGAAAGCAGGATGATAAGCAGCAGAGAGAAATTAGTATGACTCCCCGTGGAAAACAATCCGAAATAATTGTCCCCTACTGGCTTTTTATAACTGGTGTAAATCATGCTTCACTCCATTGTCCTTTAAACTGCTAATGAATTTTTTTTTAATGTTACATAATCGGAAAGTTTTATGTCAGTAATTCTGTATTGACTGAATGTGTTTATCCTCTTCTTTCATTGATCTTTAAAACCGAAGATCACGTCTTGGGAGGATATGTTCGGTTACAAGATACCGATCTGAAGGCTCATCGTGGTAGGAAAATTTATTTTGCCGAATGAAACTCTTCTAATGTCAAACTTATCACGAGAAAACTGTTCAGAAAATGAAGTGGAAGGTTAGAAATACAATGCTTATTCGCAAAATTGTCTCATGTTCCACATGTACTTTGTACCGATAGTTTTCAAAACTGTTGCCTCTAGGTTTAATTTTGCGAATAGCGGTATAATTTACGAAAGAAAATTTATATTATGAACAAATGCAATGTTTCATCTTTCCGCAATTCGTATAAAAAACCTATACATGTTTATGGGAGATAATCGCACATCATAAGAGCCGTGTTTCTAAATTCAATGCTTAACATATGACTCATGGGACAGTTTTGCGAGTACCGGCAGTATCGTATTTATACAATTTTCCACAAAAATATGCACGTCGAAATATGGCGCTAAATGTCAAGCAAACATACATTTGTGACTGTGCGTCGGTCAAAAACCTCAGCCAAACCGAGAAATGTAAACAAACAGTTTCTAAGATATCAGTATGTTCAAATGTTTCAAAAATCTATATAAATTTGATGAAAATCTTTCAAAATGTAATAGAAATCTATAAAAATGTAATATAATTAATTTCAGTTTATTTATAGTTATAATTTAACTCATTTTTTGCTTATACTAAAAGTTCAAAAAATCGCTTCGGAACCTTGTCGATTAACTTGGAGTAGCATTAGGAGTAGTTTATGTAGCACCGGGTGTCAACTCTCAGCTTCTTCCGGACTAGCCTGGGCGGCATCGGTTGCCCCAAAACGGTTACCTTTTGCGCCTCGATACGGCCGCTAGCGACTGTACCATCTTGAAATCGATATAACCCGGAGGGTCCAGCCAGAAAGCCCAAACCATTTTCACCGTTATGTTTCCAGTTTTGGCTCAGGAGATCTGTGATCGTTGCCGTGATGGACCTCTCCAAGCGGGTGGGTTTTACCTTCCGTCGTTGTGGATTTACCTGCTCAGATAAATAAACTTAAAACTCAATTTGTGGGGGAAAAAATGAAAACTACCAACCTCCATTGATGTGCATTGCATGTGACCTGCAGTAAGCGGGCGGATGCAGAATTGAAACTGCTCACTGAGCTGGAAGCTGAATATTCGAAACGAAAATGAAAGCCTCCTGACGTTGAAACTGAAGGCACTGCTTTCGAGTAGTTTCTCTCGTCGTTGAAATTTTCGACTGTGAATATTGCAATGAGATGAGAATATGACGGAATGAAATCGAAGAACATTTGTTTCACATGAGTAGTGAGCAGAAAAGTGTTTGCTTCGATCTGACAGATGAGAATGATGTGCTCGAAATCGACTAACGGTGAGATGAGGCGAATGACAGGAAATTTCACTTTCGATTTTTTATTTCGACGATGCCGAGGCCTGGTCATAAGCACGGTTATGTTTCGCGGTTCTCGCAAATTAACACGTTATATGAGAAAAATATTTCAAGTTCTACTTATAAACGGCGGTTTTGATATCGCGTAAAAAACCTGTGTGGAAAAACAAATATACTTCAAATTGGTTTCAAAAATTTGAAAACTTAAGAAAAAATTTCCATCATTGTTTGTATACTTTGGACATCTGAGCCTGTTTACACTGGAATTGGATGATCGGAAATTTCGGGGATAATTAACTAGACTTAATTAGCTGGACAAACTTATATTGCACAAAAAGACGAAACAAAACGCGATGGTTCGGACAAGAACAGAAACTTATATTTTTTGCCACGATCAACCGGGAACGAAAAAAAGGGATGCGTGCGTACTTTTTTGATGGGCAGTTTATTGGGTTCTATATCTATTGCATGTTTGATAAAGGCACAGGGCTATTGGCGCCAGATTTAAGGCATTCTGTTTTTGGAGAGCGAGAGATATTTCAAATATTTATGAATGGAAACGTGTTTGAACAGGGATTGCGACAACCGGATTTTCGTACAAAACAGAGTCAAAAGAAGGAGATGTATGATGGAAGGACATTTAACTAAGATTCCATCAAAAAATTAAGATTTATAATCATTTGGAAGCATCTTACACAATATTTTCTTCATACCAAATTAATTAACATTTCATTGGTTGAACGTGCTGTAAAAACGCTCAACTGAATCAGAATCTCACTGTAACTTTAGTGTCATTGAATATTGTCTTAAGTAAACTCTGAAAAATTGATGCTTATTTTGAGATAAAAGACGTATTCGAAAGATTTTTTGTGTTCAACCATTGAATTGAAATTGAGGATAAAGTTCGATTTTTCCCAGGGTAAGTCGGGGAATTTTGTAGAAGTTTTCCATGAAAAAAGCGGGACATTTTGAGGAAAAAGTGGGACAGCAGGACATTCAACAAAAAAGTGGGACTCATCAGCAGATTTGAAATCGTATTTATGACTTTCGTTTGATTTGGTAAATAAAGGGAAAACAATTGGGCGAATCCCGGGCTTTTTTTTATGAAATCCAGGTAACCTGGCCCGGGAAAGGGCCTCTTACCAAATTTTAAAAAAAATGTCCAGGCAAACCCGGATAAAACTAGTTAATCTAGTTCTGGTTAGTTTGAGGTAGGTGGTAAGTAGGAAAATTGTTTAAGAAATCAGTTTCCTTTTTTAATTTCAGGGAAAGAGGATTACACTCGGAAGTCGAATTGAAAACAGTGTTGATTTTTCTCGGCTCTTTGTTGTTTGGGAGGAGCCGACCAACCATGGAGCTGAGTAATAACTTTTGTAAATATAGAATACACAACATAAATCTTGTTGAATTGGGCTGTTCAAATTAAAATGGTATTATTCCATTGAATCATTTTGTGCCACACCCATTTAAAAAAAGTCCCGCATTAATGGGTGAAAATCCATCTAGTGTTTAAATTTTGGCTGCCAGCAATTTGCAGGCTGCACACATATTTTATGTTTGTTGTCACAGATGGTATTCATATAAACGTGATATATTGTCAGAAAATAATGTCAATTGAATTTTCATATGTATCTCAAACTTTCCATTCCTACAAAATCAATTTTTTTTATAAATATTTGAAAAATTGTGCAACACGAAAAATTTAAAGCGTGTTCTCTCAATAGTAGCGGGAGTATCTGAACTAACTCTTGTTTAAGATTTAAGATTCAGATCAAGTTTGTCCGGAAAAAAAACTTCAAATGCTTCTTTTGTCACTTGGGGTTGGAATATAGAAAGGAAGGGGGGGGGGGGGGGGGGAATTAGGAAAATAAGGCGAAAAAA
>NC_073693.1:336344767-336387915 GCF_029784155.1 Uranotaenia lowii
AGTTTCACAGTTCAAATTTTATCCTTTGTATTTTGTTTGATGTTTTCCATAAATGTATTTTTTCTAATAATTCAAACTTATTTTTATATTTTTCTTTCATTTTTTTTTAATTTTTTTCAAATATTGTTTATCTTTTTGTCGATTTCTGTGTTGACTTCAAAAAATAATTCTTCGATTTTTTTTTTATTTAACGTTTTCTTTCTCTTTTATGTTTTCTAATCTTTTTTCCGATTTTGGATTGAACAAATAACAAAAATATCCAACATTTTTTTTCTCTGATAAGCTGACAGTGTTGCCTAATTATGAATCATGCAAACCTTACCTCAAACCAGGGCCGTAGGAAGAATCGACCCATGGGGGGGGTTTTAGCGACTGATTTTTTTATGAGTTTTTGCCCAACAATGCACGAATACAAAAAAAATAAAACAAATTATGTTTGTATGTTTATTCATTTTTAAGTACTTTTACATTAAAATTTTGCGTATTTAATCGTTATTTAAGAAAATTGGTCCTAAATTTAGAAAGTGAGCTAAATTCGCGTCCATTGATGGTTAAAATCTTTGAATTTTTAAAAGTCCGGTGGATGAAACTTTGAGGATTTGAGCATAAAATAAGCTTTTTTTAGGAGAGTCTTCCATTTCTTAAAAAAAAATATAAATATATATATATCAAGCCCAAACTATTTTTCAAATTCAAATATTTTAACCTTTGATGAAATAAATCAAATTTCCAAAAAATGTAAGAGATAAAAATCATTAGATTTTCGGATCAACTTTTCAAATGTTTTGAATATAATAATAAAGGCTCATTCTACGAAATGTAACACGACACTTCCAGTTACGAAGATATCTGTATTAAATAAGCAGAATTTTGTCTACTGGTTTCTGAAATATAAAATACCAAATTTTCATGTCCTGAACGTGTGAATATTGTCAAACAATACACTGGGAAGATATATAATTTTGTGCTGATTTTTAGATGAAGATTTTTCTTTACCAGGAAATATTTTTTATGAAGAATCAATTCCATGATAAAAATCCTGTGGATGATTTTGTTTAAAAATTTTGGTTTTTTACGGGTAAAACAAAAAACTCAAACTTTTACCATGAATTTGTGATTTTAAGCTGATTTTAAGTGTTTAGAAACTAATTTTGTTTAAAAAAATTTAAATCTAGAAGTGAAATTGACAAGCAATTTTAACGCATTAAGAACCGCGGAGAAATCTATGACGAGAAACACCAAAATTTGTGTTCAATTTTGTCGAATAAAGTTCAACACTTAAATTCAGTCCATTCAAGTTATTCTTCGAAGTGTAGAACAATGTTGGCAAGCGAAAAACGGGATATCTCTTGTACTTTTAATTTTTATCCAAATTTCCATACGATTTCTGAAATGTACAAAATATACGATTTCCGAATCTTCAGATCAGAATTTTATAAGCCCTCATTCATGAATTTAAATTCTGTAGATCAGGTTTAATCTAAATTCACTATTCAAATTAATTATTTTTAATCTTCATTGTGAATCAGAATTAAAATATAAATTTAAATAGATCTGAATCTTACTTTTCAATTTTGGATTGCCATTTCGAAGCTTAAAATTTTCGAATTTTGTGTAAGAATTAAGCTCAAGAACTACGAATTTAAATATAAAACAAAATTTTTCTTTGTTTTATATTCGGAAAACTATTATCAAAGTATTGAAAATACATATGATCTCGAAAAACATGATTCAAATTTGATATGAAATTAAAAAACGAAATCTAAACCATGATTTCAATGCAGCTTTTCATCATCAATAAAGAATAAAGAAAATGAAGAATCCTGAACACTGAATCCGAAATACGAAAATAAGAATACAATTCTTGTTATGGGAATTATGGAATCAGAACCTTCGAAATAGATTTAATTTAACTCGAAGTTTCATATTCAGACCTGAATTTTGATGACCAAGTGAGAAAATTTTGAAAAATTGTTGCAGAATTTTGGACTTGAGGTAGGTTTTTGAGGTTTTGGCATTAGTTTTTAGACTAGATTGTTAATCTTGATTAATCTAACTTTATTATCATAAGTTGGTTCTGAATTTAAAATTTTGAGTGTAGAGTTGGCGAACTTGCTTGCTGTTTTGGGTCCTCATGGGGGGGGTTTAACCCCCAAACCCCCCCCCCCCGTTCCTACGGCCATGCCTCAAACAATCAATTTTTGCTAGTTCCAGAGCTCGTGAGGTGTAAAGCTGGTACCGAGGCAATGAGACAGGTGATTTCTGAAGGACGACAAAACTTGTTAAAAACCCTATATCAAACAAATTCCAGAGTTTGAATCCCATAACATGTCTGCTCGTGGTAAGGTCCCGAGCATATTAAACATAACTAAGCATAACTATCATAACTAAAAAAAAGGGGGCGCTGGCCGATAGGAGGTACCAAGAATAAAGAAGAAATTTTTCTTACAAAAAACGATAAATTTTTTTTCCGACTTTTTTCATTAATTATCATAAGATTACTTTAATTTCCTCCATAAAAAGTATATTGATCAAACGAATGGTTTTTGAGATACACACATTCGTAACTGTCCCATTTCTAAAAAAACTAAGCTTTATAAGAAGTTTTGGCGCCCATTTTCGTTGCAAGTGTACTTTTCACGTGGCACCAGTAAAACGGATACTTGGATGTGATTTTCCCTATGGAGTTCCGCAACTACGAAGCATAGTAAAGCCTCTACGATGAATATTGACAAAATTTGTAATTTTTTTGCATCAGAATCAAGGCAATTCTAATATTTTTTTTAGATGTTTGTTCGTTCACCGTTAATTTTTTTGAAATGTCATATTCTTTTAGCAACTCAAGTTATATGGCTATAACATTTTCAATAGACTCATAACAACTTAATGAGATTGAATTGAAACATTTCATTATCAAATCATTTTTTATGAGTTTTTCTAACACCAATAGAAAGTCATATAACTGGTAAAAGATCACCTTAATTTATTTTTTATTGATTTTATCCAGTAAGTTTGAGAATTTAAGGTTATTAATTTTGTGATTTCAAGTAAATTGAATCATTATCATAAAAACGGATTGGAGGATCAAAAACATTGGAAAATCCACACTACCTTTCATGCTCAGTAGTTAATCGGAACTTTTGACAATTTTAGCTATATAGGAGTTTATCTTGATATTAGATCCAACTCTCAGTTTCAAAAGTCAGAAAAAACGATCGTAATCAATAATATCATCAAGTACTAAAAACTTGAAAGAATATTAAAACTAAATTTTAAATTAAAAGCATGCCACCTTAAAATTTCTAACATTTAAGTGTAGAGAAAAATCTGATCCAATACACAAAAATACAAACAAAGTTTCGTACCAGATATAAGATCTAAAAAACAATCTGTCAAGCATAAGTAAAATAAAGAATATAAACACTTAAATTCGATAAAAAAATAAAATAAAATCAAGATCAACGAGAGTCCAGCTTTTGAATTAACGTTGTAAATAACTGATAATCCAGATTCATAAAGCCAAATTTTGAATATTGATTCAAATTAACAATAAAATTCAGAATTGAATTTAACTGTCTGGATTACAGTTTCTTATCTTACGATCATGAACTGTAAATTTAAATTATTTGTGAATATTTTTAATTTCTTTTTTTGTAGAGAAATGAATCCAACTTAGATGAAATTTCAGGGACTAGATAAGGGAAAATTGATGTTGAAAAACATGCGAAAAAAATTCGCCTTGTCTCCCGGTGAGACTTGAACCCACATCTTGCGCCTCTCCGGGGCCCATGTATTAACATTCTACTACAGGAGACCAACCTGGCGTATGAATATTATACTGGTTGAGTGTCGATGTCTATCGGAATGAAGGGAATAGTTCTCCCATGTGATCATAATCATTTTTCCTGGTCTATTTCTATTCCCATCTTTTCATCTTACGGTAGTTGGACTCAAATTTGGATATTTTAAGCACGGCAAGATTTGCATTGCCTTCTCATATACTACACGGGTTGTCAGTTATGATGAGAAATGATGCGTTTGCCGTATTTGGATATCCATGGGAGAACTATTCCCTTCATTCCGATAGACATCGACACTCAACCAGTATAATATTCATACGCCAGGTTGGTCTCCTGTAGTAGAATGTTAATACATGGGCCCCGGAGAGGCGCAAGATGTGGGTTCAAGTCTCACCGGGAGACAAGGCGAATTTTTTTCGCATGTTTTTCAACATCAATTTTCCCTTATCTAGTCCCTGAAATTTCATCTAAGTTGGATTCATTTCTCTACAAAAAAAGTTTCGCTGACTGAATGTTTGAGTCAAGACCCACCTTTGGGTCACAGTTTAAAAATTTTTAATTTCTATTCAAAATACTCAAACTAGATTTGCTTTCATTCAGGGTTTGCCTTTTAAGAGAAAAATAATCTAAATACAAGAAAGTTTAAATTCTTTTTTTTTAAGTTTAAATTCTTTAATTCTTAGTGCAATTAGCCAATCCCTAACTGAAAATTGAAAAAAAGATAATGATGACACAAATTTCGAAGACATTTTCAAACATTATATAGATTAGAAAAGTGTTGCTGTGAAATGAATAAATAGTAACTTTTTCTGAATTGTTAAATATTTGTCAAACTCAGCTCTGATAATTCACAATAAGATTCAATTAGTGTATTTAGTGCAAAGTCCGAAAAAAAGACCTTTGAAATAATTAAAAAAAAATTGAAATTAATTTTATATTCACAAATCTTCCGGGTCCATTTTTAATTTTTTCTATTCTGACGACCATGTTGAAAGAAAACTGTAATGTATTTAAATACAGAGGTAAACACAAATCGAAAAAACAACTCTATTTATGACTACTCCATCAAAAAAGATCCATTTTCTGTTGAAATCAATCTTCACTTCTAAACTAAATTGAAACTTGATAGATCAAGCGTTCTTAAGTTACCGGAACTGATCATTAGCAGAACTTTATTATACGCTACCTCAACAAGAAAGTAAGTTCGCTAAACAAAAGTTAGCGAACTTATTAGAGCAAATTGTTTGAGCGTTTTTGTGTCACGAACTGCCGGTTTTGAATACTAATTTATGTATGATATTTTTTATTCCATCAGCGGGTTTTTTTTTAATGAACTTAAAATAATGAAATTCGAATAACGGACCATAATAATGGATTTTTTCTCTGATACAAAGGTATCCACTAGCTTTTATACACTTAAAAGGAAGGCTGACTAAGAAACAGTGCTAAAATATCAAAAATACTCGAAAATTACAGGCTCAACGAAGTTTGCCGGGTCAGCTAGTTTAGTAATAAAGCCATCCATTTTTCTAAGACATTGGATTGATTTTTTGTGAGTTCATATACGATTACGCCTTTTCGAAAACTTGGCACTTTAAAGTTGATTTGTAACTTTTGAACGGCGCAGTAGATGGCACTGTTTGTAGTCCATTTCTAACGTATTATTTTGGTGATAACATTTGAAATTTTTACACACTTTTTTACGATTTCTTGTTCGAGCTTGTACGCCTGTTCTCTGTGACGAAATTTCGAATAAGAAAACTAAAACTTGTTTTGAAGCTATGTTTAATTCATGTTTCAGTACTCAAACTTTTCACACATTTAACCTGGGATATTTGAACTGCTTTTAGGGGCCAGATAAATATTTACATTTACACCATTTTTAACTTTTTTCCAAAGTATATAATTTATGCGCAAAATTTCATTTATAATTTTAAAAATTGATTGGAAATTCTTGGTATTACTTTTTAATTTAATAAAATAAAATATTCCTTTGTTCTTACTATCAGTGTTTTCAGATTCATTGAATCGCATTCGTCTATCTCTATACTGTCCTTTATTTTTGCATAACGATCGAAACGAAAAATTGTATTTTAAATAACTAATATGTATTTTTCAAAGTTGGTTTATCATTAAAATTTAAGTACTTTGCATTTGTTCTCTATTTTCTTATTTTATAGTTTTATACCAATTTTTTTTAAAAATTTTATCTTACTGCTACAAGACATCATTTCCAAATTCAAAAGCCGTTTAAAAGTGAGAATTAAAAAAAAAAACGGCATTTCTAAAGTATACCACTAATGAGTCCTCCAGTAACAGCACCGACAAATTAAATCCGATTACATTTCACAATCATACAGCCTGGTTCCATTCGAGAAAAGGTCCCGGCACCTATAGGTTTGCAATTTGAATGAAAGATATTTTTCCGATGTGATGTGTTCCCATGTTTCAGTTTTTTTGCTGCTTTTACTCTTGAAGAAGTTGTCGGTTGTTGGCAAGTGTGGGAAAAAGTGGTAGCGGTAAATATACAAATGGGAAAAAGTTGATATGCAAAAGCTTCTCGGTTTACATCGACCAACAGTCAGCATACGGCACTGGGGAGAGTGCACTCAGTCAGTCACATTTACACACATACAGCCACAAACATTCACGCATGGACACACACACACACACACATCCATCTGACTACACGAAAGGCAGAGACAAATTCTCCCCGTCACCCATCAACGGGCCGGAAAAGAGATGTCTTTAATGCTTTTCCTACTTTTGCAACCGAAAGCAATAAGTATAGAGCACAGAAATATGAGAAATGGTTCGGCATTCGACAGACAGATGGGAAAGCATTTTTACTAGCATTTTCCTCAGGTCACCCATCCACCCACTTACCACCCCCTTTTTTCCATTCATAGAACCCCGGTCGGTGTTTAGTGCTTTTCTTTGTAGCAGAAAAGACTTCGTGTAGTGTGTGCGGATGCATGTTATTTGTTTGGGTCACAGCAAAGCAGCAGCAGCAACAACAACAGCAACAAAGAAAGGTTTTGGTATCAAGTTGTCACAACTGCCATTTGGGAGAAGTTCCATTCTTTTCCCCCATCGTATAAGACCGAGCTCATCCTGAGGGAGCACCAGAACCAGAACAGAACTCCAGAGTTTGCCTTTTCTTTTCTCGCACAATTCTAGCTCACATTTGAATAGCAGTTTGACATTTTTACTATCCGTTTTCCATCCCTTTATCCGAAAAAAAAGAAGGGAGACGGGCTGCGGGGGAGGTTGAAAGAGTTGATAAATTTTTATGAATAAATAAAACTCGAGCCACATTTGTACCAGCCATTGGACTGACAAGATGTAGCTTTCAAGTCGTTGCAGCATATGGGAAATATTTCTGATTTTTATCCGCTCCTCGCCGGGATCCGGCAAAGGCAAAGAGAGATATCGGTTTGCCAGCAAGATTGGTGAAATAAACTGGAAGAGATAAAGCTAAGCTCCGGTGGTGGTTTGCCGGAGTCGTCAAAGGGAAGCAGTTCAATTTATCTAGCAGATTTTTATTATCAACTTTTATTCACAACCAATCATTCCTCTTTTTGAATGACGAAATCAAGGTATGTTTAAGCAAAATAATGAAAAATATTGGAAGTTGAATGAGAAGAAACCAATGTTCTTAAATCAATTCTATTTTTTCAATTCCAAAAATCCTCTCTCGAATTTTCAATTTCCAATCTTTGATCTCCAAAATTCAATGTCCAATCTCATATCTTATATCTTATATCTCATATCTCATATCTCATATCTCATATCTCATATCTCATATCTCATATCTCATATCTCATATCTCATATCTCATATCTCATATCTCATATCTCATATCTCATATCTCATATCTCATATCTCATATCTCACATCTCATATCTCATATCTCATATCTCATATCTCATATCTCATATCCCATATCCCATATCCCATATCTCATATCTCATATCTCATATCTCATATCTCATATCTCATATCTCATATCTCATATCTCATATCTCATATCTCATATCTCATATCTCATATCTCATATCTCATATCTCATATCTCATATCTCATATCTCATATCTCATATCTCATATCTCATATCTCATATCTCATATCTCATATCTCATATCTCATATCTCATATCTCATATCTCATATCTCATATCTCATATCTCATATCTCATATCTCATATCTCATATCTCATATCTCATATCTCATATCTCATATCTCATATCTCATATCTCATATCTCATATCTCATATCTCATATCTCATATCTCATATCTCATATCTCATATCTCATATCTCATATCTCATATCTCATATCTCATATCTCATATCTCATATCTCATATCTCATATCTTATATCTCATATCTCTTATCTCCAATTTGCAATCTCATATCTCATATCTCATATCTCCTATCTCTTATCTCCAATCTCCAAATTTCAATTTCATATCTATTTGTTGTTCTATCGGGAATAATGTTTAATGTTTGGCTTTTCGGTCTAATCAGGTCAATTTTAACACTTTTTATATGTGCTTCATCCAACGTTTCGCATTATTATAATTCTTTATCAAGGAACTTCAATTAGATACAGATGCATAAAATATATTTTTTAACATAAACATATGCATAAAACAAAAAATCACGAAAAATGTGCAAATAGACTCAAATAAGACCAAACATATCAGAAGAACATTTTAATCAGTGGAAAACGAGACTTGATTAAAATTTGATATTAAAATTAAAATAATTTCAAATCCATTTCCACTAAAAAAAACAGCTCAGAAACTCTGTTGATTCCAGAATAAACCTTCAAATTAGTAACAGACAAAATTTTAGGAATTAAAAAAATGGTCAAAATATACAAAAATGACAATATTAACAAAAATGACAAAATAGTCAAACCTAACAAAAAAAGACCAAATTGGTGAAATAGACTATAGAAAAAGTTGAAAAACTGACAGCATTGAAAATTTTTATTTTTAAATTTTGAAAATTGACAAAATAAACAAAATTGAATAAATATTGAAAAATGTTGACAAAATTAACAAAATTGACAAAATTGACAAAATTGACAAAATTGACAAAATTGACAAAATTGACAAAATTGACAAAATTGACAAAATTGACAAAATTGACAAAATTGACAAAATTGACAAAATTGACAAAATTGACAAAATTGACAAAATTGACAAAATTGACAAAATTGACAAAATTGACAAAATTGACAAAATTGACAAAATTGACAAAATTGACAAAATTGACAAAATTGACAAAATTGACAAAATTGACAAAATTGACAAAATTGACAAAATTGACAAAATTGACAAAATTGACAAAATTGACAAAATTGACAAAATTGACAAAATTGACAAAATTGACAAAATTGACAAAATTGACAAATTGACAAAATTGACAAAATTGACAAAATTGACAAAATTGACAAAATTGACAAAATTGACAAAATTGACAAAATTGACAAAATTGACAAAATTGACAAAATTGACAAAATTGACAAAATTGACAAAATTGACAAAATTGACAAAATTGACAAAATTGACAAAATTGACAAAATTGACAAAATTGACAAAATTGACAAAATTGACAAAATTGACAAAATTGACAAAATTGACAAAATTGACAAAATTGACAAAATTGACAAAATTGACAAAATTGACAAAATTGACAAAATTGACAAAATTGACAAAATTGACAAAATTGACAAAATTGACAAAATTGACAAAATTGACAAAATTGACAAAATTGACAAAATTGACAAAATTGACAAAATTGACAAAATTGACAAAATTGACAGAATTGACAAAATTGACAAAATTGACAGAATTGACAGAATTGACAAAATTGACAAAATTGACAAAATTGACAAAATTGACAAAATTGACAAAATTGACAAAATTGACAAAATTGACAAAATTGACAAAATTGACAAAATTGACAAAATTGACAAAATTGACAAAATTGACAAAATTGACAAAATTGACAAAATTGACAAAATTGACAAAATTGACAAAATTGACAAAATTGACAAAATTGACAAAATTGACAAAATTGACAAAATTGACAAAATTGACAAAATTGACAAAATTGACAAAATTGACAAAATTGACAAAATTGACAAAATTGACAAAATTGACAAAATTGACAAAATTGACAAAATTGACAAAATTGACAAAATTGACAAAATTGACAAAATTGACAAAATTGACAAAATTGACAAAATTGACAAAATTGACAAAATTGACAAAATTGACAAAATTGACAAAATTGACAAAATTGACAAAATTGACAAAATTGACAAAATTGACAAAATTGACAAAATTGACAAAATTGACAAAATTGACAAAATTGACAAAATTGACAAAATTGACAAAATTGACAAAATTGACAAAATTGACAAAATTGACAAAATTGACAAAATTGACAAAATTGACAAAATTGACAAAATTGACAAAATTGACAAAATTGACAAAATTGACAAAATTGACAAAATTGACAAAATTGACAAAATTGACAAAATTGACAAAATTGACAAAATTGACAAAATTGACAAAATTGACAAAATTGACAAAATTGACAAAATTGACAAAATTGACAAAATTGACAAAATTGACAAAATTGACAAAATTGACAAAATTGACAAAATTGACAAAATTGACAAAATTGACAAAATTGACAAAATTGACAAAATTGACAAAATTGACAAAATTGACAAAATTGACAAAATTGACAAAATTGACAAAATTGACAAAATTGACAAAATTGACAAAATTGACAAAATTGACAAAATTGACAAAATTGACAAAATTGACAAAATTGACAAAATTGACAAAATTGACAAAATTGACAAAATTGACAAAATTGACAAAATTGACAAAATTGACAAAATTGACAAAATTGACAAAATTGACAAAATTGACAAAATTGACAAAATTGACAAAATTGACAAAATTGACAAAATTGACAAAATTGACAAAATTGACAAAATTGACAAAATTGACAAAATTGACAAAATTGACAAAATTGACAAAATTGACAAAATTGACAAAATTGACAAAATTGACAAAATTGACAAAATTGACAAAATTGACAAAATTGACAAAATTGACAAAATTGACAAAATTGACAAAATTGACAAAATTGACAAAATTGACAAAATTGACAAAATTGACAAAATTGACAAAATTGACAAAATTGACAAAATTGACAAAATTGACAAAATTGACAAAATTGACAAAATTGACAAAATTGACAAAATTGACAAAATTGACAAAATTGACAAAATTGACAAAATTGACAAAATTGACAAAATTGACAAAATTGACAAAATTGACAAAATTGACAAAATTGACAAAATTGACAAAATTGACAAAATTGACAAAATTGACAAAATTGACAAAATTGACAAAATTGACAAAATTGACAAAATTGACAAAATTGACAAAATTGACAAAATTGACAAAATTGACAAAATTGACAAAATTGACAAAATTGACAAAATTGACAAAATTGACAAAATTGACAAAATTGACAAAATTGACAAAATTGACAAAATTGACAAAATTGACAAAATTGACAAAATTGACAAAATTGACAAAATTGACAAAATTGACAAAATTGACAAAATTGACAAAATTGACAAAATTGACAAAATTGACAAAATTGACAAAATTGACAAAATTGACAAAATTGACAAAATTGACAAAATTGACAAAATTGACAAAATTGACAAAATTGACAAAATTGACAAAATTGACAAAATTGACAAAATTGACAAAATTGACAAAATTGACAAAATTGACAAAATTGACAAAATTGACAAAATTGACAATATTGACAAAATCGACAAAATTGCAAAATCGACAGAATTGAAAAAATTGACAATATTAACAAAAAAGACAAAATTGGTGAAAATGACAAAATTGAGAGTTTGAAAAATTGACAAAGTTTGCAAAAATGAGAAAATAGCAAATATTGACATTTGAGAATGTTTGATATCTTTTGTTTTTTCTTCTGAGCATATTCAACCGTACGTTGCCGAACCGTATTTAACTTTAGCAATTATATTTTTTTCCCTTCATTTTTTCAATTTATTCGTTTTCTTCAATAGAGATGTGTATTTATTTTGAACACATGGTCAGGCGTATTTTTTATTAAATTGTATCCTTTTTTATACCTTTTTCATTTTAAAGTTACCATATGCTGTGACTCCAACAAGTGTTTATTGATAGATTATAATGTCATAGAATCGGGACCATACAAGATAATCCAGAATCCAGTAATTAAAAAATCTCTAATTAGTTGCAAATTATGTTGTTTAGATGGAAATTCGGTAAAGTGTCTTAAATAAAAATAATAATAATTATATGGAAATTCTGAAAATTTCAAAATACTTTTATCCTATTAACAATTTTGAATCTTCAATTCATGAATTCTGCATGAATTCATTTTGGGTTTGCTGCGTTCGCAATTCTTTAATCAAAATGCAGAATTTATAAATTTTTCATTTGTTTATTATTTTGTGTCATATGTTTCCAACTATAATTTAAAGGCTGTAAGAAAAGCAACAATCCACAGTCAAGTGTTTTCATTCAGTTTTTTTTTAATTTGTGAAAAGTTTATGTTGTGGTACTTTTCTTGGATATTCAATTATATTTTTTAGTGAACCTGAATTTTCCAGTTCTCAACAAAAATTATATCAACAGCTTCATTTTTGAAAGTCTGCATCTTGTCCAGAATCACTTTCTTCGAAACCATAAACTTTGTTAAAGTACAAATGACATTCATTTGTCACCACATATATTTGCCAATAAGAGGAATGCCAATTGAGAGGGTCTCCCGGATTTTGTCCGTCCATTTCTTCCATCACAACAAAAACGAGAAAAACACATTTCGAAAAAAAAAATAGAAATGAAGTACGCCACCACGAAAAGCCTCTTAACAAATCCGAAAGCAGCAGCACACACATTCTTCCCAATAAACTTGGGGCATCGATTTTGGGAAATTGCTTCCCGGGAAAAGCGCGCCGCACATTTCGGGGCCAAAGTTAGATATTGCTTTTTAATGGATGTGCCATTAGTCGCGCGTCATGTGGATGTCCTTCCGGTTGTTTTTTTTTCATCTTCTGGTTTCTTCTTTCTGGGTCCATTTCTTGTTCCTGTTACCTTCCTTCTTTGTGTGTGTGTGCGGTGGTTTTGACCAAAATCTGACACTCAAGGATTTGGGTTCTTCCCTTTGCATCCATCTTCCCACTAATGGATCGCACAGCGATTCACAGCGAGTTTGAATGAAGATTTATTTGTTATTGAAATAATTTTCTTTCCTAGTAATTCAAACTGAGAAATAACTTTTTGTGTTTCACAAATACAAGTTGAGCTGAGCAGTTCTGAGAAATTATTTTAACTTCCTTCAGAAGTCATTTGAACAACTATCCAAACCGCTAAGCAAAATTGAAACATCTTCTGCAATCGAAGAAAGTGGGAATTAAAGGCAGATCAGCTTAGAGGAAGGTGAGCTCAAACTTACTATTGGAGCTCGTAAAGAAACGGACGAAGGCTGGAAAAGAAAGAGAGGAAAGTTGGCAAACGGTAATGAGGGAAGCTCTGCTGAGTGCGATCACGCGGCAAAAGAGGGATTGACAGGAAGTGACAACTTTTTCATCGAAATCGGATGCCCGTGAAGTTGTTGCAGGAATAAGTTTTTTGTGAGATTTGTATTTGGTATTTTTATTTCCTTCTTTCCCAAACCGAGCCAAAATACTTCAAACCCCAGGCTGCTGTTGACTGTTGAATCATTCAAAGATGTTAATGTGGGCTTACGTCGCCCGAAACATGGCGTGGCATCGGAACTGTGGACGGGACTTTGAGAGAAAAACAGGGACAAGAAAATCTCGGATTAGGTTATATCTTTTACGACCGATGATGCTGGGCCTGGGCAACTGAACGGTAGATTAATTTCCTCGACGCAAAGTTTTGCGTAATCGATGGTGAGGAAAAGTGGAGCTTTTCTGGAAAAGTAATTCTTTTTTTCCCGCTTGGTTCTTTGTCGGTTTATAATTCAGGACTGTTTGTCATGCTTTCGAGCTCTGGCTGTGGCTAGGGCTAAAGTTTCGAATCATTTTCATAAAACAACCGTAGATGGAAAGTCAGAAGATGATCAAATGGGCTTGTGACGAAATTTGTTTGTCGGTGTTATCTTAGTTTCTAAATTAATGACTATAAATTTTGGTCATTTAATTTGAAATTGTTATTTCTTATCAAAACTTAAAAGCTTATAAAAACTTTTTATGCGAATTAAAAAAAAATGCTCATGGAAGAATCAACAAAGTGAAGATGGCTACGATGGCTAACTGAAACGTAGAAATTATTTTTGAATATTTTGATAAATCCAATTAAACTGGACTTGTTGAGAAGAGGTCTGAGACTGAGTCGAGATGGGGTCAACTTTGAATTTCTTAAACTCTGGGGTCTAAAAAGCCTAGTTCTGGTTCAAAACTCATCCATGATTTTTTGCAAAATTTTGATGTAACGTTTACATGAGTAAATTTGAAATATGAGGTTTGTATGGGAAAACCAAATATTTTTCACTGAAAAATCAACATGATTTTTATTTCTTCTGTGAAACCGAATCTGCTAATGGTTTTTGTTTAAATTTATAAATAGATGATGAAACGAGTAATCAACGCAGGTTCAGTGTTTGGAATCTTTATTCAGGTTTGTTTGTCAAGTCCTTAAGCATTTTATTTATTTACATAGTATTCCGTCTTACGACATAACTTGACGAACATAATTCCTAAAATTCACTCGGTCCATGGCAACCGTTCTCCAATTTCTCGGGCATCCCACGTTCGCTCCACTTGGTCTAACCGCCTCGCTCGTTGCGCCCCTGCTCGTCTTGTTCCTACCGGATTCGTGGCGAACACCTGTTTTGCAGGACAGTCATCCAGCATTCTCGCAACATGTCCCGCCCAGCGTATCCGGCCAGCCTTCACCACCTTCTGGATACTGGGTTCGCCGTAGAGTCGCGCGAGCCCGTGGTTCATCGTTCGCCTCAGAGATGAATGAACTTTTAAGTTTAAAGTCTCTCTAATCAAACAATCAATCAATCATCGTTCGCCTCCACATTCCGTTCTCCTGTACGCCGCCAAAGATGGTTCTTAACACTCGTCGCTCGAATACTCCGAGTGTACGCAGGTCCTCCTCGAGCAATATCCATGTCTCGTGCCCGTAGAGAACAACCGGTCTAATAAGCGTCGTATACAGGTTACACTTCGTGCGAGGGCTAAGTCTTCTCGACCGCAGTTGCTTGTGGAGTCCATAGTAAGCACGACTTCCGCTGATAATTCGCCTCCGGATCTCACGGCTGGTGTCATTGTCTGCGGTCACCAGTGAGCCGAGATAGACAAAGTCTTCGACTATCTCCAGCTCGTCGCCGTCGATCGTGACTTTGTTATTACTGGACAAGCGGGTTCGGTCGGTTTCGGATCCGCAGGCCAACAAGTACTTCGTCTTGGACGTATTAATCATCAACCCAATCCTTCCTGCTTCGCGTTTCAGTTTGCGGTAGATCTCCTCCACCGCCGCAGATGATCTGCCGACTATATCAATGTCATCGGCAAAGCAGATAAGTTGACTGGATCTGTTGAAAATCGTGCCCCGCATTTCGCCCACCGCTCGTCGAATAACACCTTCTAGCGCCACGTTGAACATCATGCAGGATAGACCATCACCTTGTCGAAGCCCCCTGTGCGATTCGAATGAACTCGACAATTCACCCGAAATCCGCACACAGCACTGCGTTCCATCCATCGTCGCCTTGATCAGTCTGATCAGCTTCCCGGAAAAACCGTTCTCGTCCATGATTTTCCATAGCTCGTTACGGTCGATCGTGTCGTATGCGGCTTTGAAGTCGATGAATAGATGGTGCGTGGGGACTTGGTGTTCACGGCATTTTTGGAGGATTTGCCGTAATGTGAATATCTGGTCCGTCGTAGACCGTCCCTCCATAAAGCCGGCCTGATTACTTCCCACGAATCTGTTTGCTTGTGGCGTTAGGCGGCTGAGTAGGATTCGGGACAACACTTTGTAGGCGGCATTGAGGACAGTGATCGCTCGGTAGTTCTCACAGTCCAATTTGTCGCCCTTCTTGTAGATGGGGCATATTACCCCCTTCTTCCACTCCTCCGGTAGCTGTTCTATGTCCCAGATCCGGATTATCAACCGGTGTAGGCAATGGGCCAACCTGTCCGGGCCCATTTTGATGAGTTCAGCTGCGATGCCATCCTTCCCAGCCGACTTGTTTCTATTCAGCTGGCGAATGGCTTCCTTAACTTCACTCATCGTTGGGAGTGGCTCGTCTTCGTCGTTGGCTACGCCGGCGATGTACCTACCCCCACCGTCTTGATCTCCTGCATGTGCGCCGTTCAGGTGTTCATCGAAGTGCTGCTTCCACCTTTTCATCACCTCACGATTGTCCGTCAGGATACCCCCGTCCTTAGTCCTTAAGCAACTACCCATTAATTAACGATAGCTATTTGTCACTTTCCATTTCTCATATTCCCTAACCGTGAAAGTATTCATTTCTTAATGAGTAATCCGATAAATCTACTCATTCTTATCTGCCAACACTGCAGTGTTACTGTGAACCTCCGTTTGAGTAGGTTTGCTTTACAGTGTTGCCATTTGTACCGCGTTTATCATCATCACCTGTCATCAGCAGTCATCAATCCATTGTTCTCAATTGCGAATTAATAAAAACAAACAGTACCAAAACAAACTGTTTTGGTTGTGCAGATGGGACGGATTTTCATCTGGAGCAGCATCCGAAAATCGTGAGTATCAATAATAGATTTTCAGGTATTTTGCCCGAGAGAAACAAAAATACTGGTTTTACTTTATTATGTTTTTCCGCATTGACCAATTACTTTTTCTGAATATTTTTGAACTCGATGCATGTGCAAAATTTACTCATTGTGTGTTGGACGACAATTTTTGGCCAAAATACAATCTTAAAACCGCAAAAACTTTTATGGTTCAAGTCTGAACGTGTTGCAATCTTCGGGTGAAAAATTGGTACCAAATAAGGCTTTAAGAAAAATACCCATAAAATGGAATCGACCAGGGCAGAAACAAGTTATTATTTATTGAAAAACCTGTATTTTTTGCAACTCGAAAGCAAAATACTTTAAAATCCCATTCGCCCTTGAGACTCAAGCAACCCGTTCCCAAAGTCAGATCTTGCTGAAATATGAAATTTGACCTTCTGGTATGCTAATGATCAATTTTGAAAAGACTTTATCCACGTTTAGTAGCAACATTCGCACGTGTCTTACGAAAGATTCAAGTCTTCCCTGTCTACAAAAAACAAGCCTTTCCTTCGCGTAGTCTTTAAAGATGCACGCGCTAAACTAAAGACTCTTGAAGACAAACGCAAATATGGACGTCTTCATATCAACAATCTTAAGATAAATGCTCCAACTACATTACAAGGTAACGCCTATGTTTCTGTTCGTAGCGAGATAACTCCCATTATTAACGGACTTTTGCAAGAACTGCGGAACAAACAAAAACAGGTCAATATAGCATATGTTTGGCTCGGCACTGATGGAAACATTCTTTTTAAAGAAAACTCCAAAATGTAAGCCGATAGTTATCCGGTCACGCTCGGATATGAAAAAATGTTTTCCCTATACAAATCTTGTGTAACACTACAAACTTCGATGCCTAGACCTAACTGTGCATGACTGATGAATCTCTTACACGAAAAAGTAAAAATGTCCTTTGCCAATCTGTAGATATTGTTCATCAAAACAATTTACAAACAAACGCAAATCTACTACAGCTAAATATTCGGGATATATGAACAACCTAGAATAATTCGATTCGTTCAAAATCTTTCTTGAAAGCCTCAAGATAAGTATTGGTATCATAGTGATAAGCGAAACCTGGATAAAGGATAAAAAGGTGGTCTTTTATAATTTACCTGGATACAACGCAATTTTTTCGTCTCGCTGCAACAATGGTGGAGGCTTAGCAGTTTACGTAAAAGACAATTTGCGGTTTAGCATAAAGCGTAACATCGAAGAAGATGGTTATCACCACATTGAAATTGAACTGTCTTCGATCAGAGGCTCTAGGCTCAGAGGTAACTACCCACGGAATATATAGACCTCCAAACTACAACTTCTCTAGGTTTCTCAACCGAACAGAGCAATTCTTCTCGGAAGCTGACTTTAAAAAACCTTTTTTCATCTTGGGAGATTTAAACGTGCCCGTGAATAGAGTAAATGAGAACTCAGTTATTCAGTACCAAAATCTACTGAATTTCTTCGGCCTGGCTGTCTCAAATAATACTGTTACTAGACCGGCAAGTACTAATCTTTTGAATCATTGCGTAGTACGATTCAACGACCTTAGCTATATAACTAATTACACGTTTGAAAGTGAAATCAGTGACCATAGCCCTGTCCTGACTACATACGTGGTGTAGACGTTTAAATTGAGAATAATATATTTCAAGAATATCACTGTCTTCGCAGCGTTGGACATTTTATCGTTATTAAACATTAATTCCTTTTTTCTTTGAGTATTTTTGATAAATTCTTCCACCATATAAATTTGTACTCGACGTCCCAATCTTTTGACTTACAAACGGTGAAAAAATTGTGTTTTTACATAAGAATATTCGTATGTATGAGCAAGGTTGTCAAAATCATAGAATAATCCATTATAAATTTTATTTTTTTTTTAGATTTCGTGGATTTTTTCAACACAGTTTAAAAAACTTTGGAATAGGATTTTTAGAGCTGATTTAAGAAAGTATAATGATTTTGGTAATAAGGGTTTCCTATTTTCAAGAAATGTGATTAAATTGATCGTATTTTGTCTATTGATTTGTTTATGATTTTTTTAAACAGCATCACAAAAATGATCACAAGCTTTTCTTGGTAGAACCAAAGAATTACAAATTTGTTCTGTAAAGAACCCAGAATTTTTGCTGCTGGGTCATGCCGATAAGAAATTTAAAATTGTTCACTCAGGCTTTATTATACACCTTTTTCCATTACCATCATTATTCAAGATAAAAAATAACTCACCTGTTTATTTTTTTTGTCAGTTTTTATTTGAGTACTAACAGCACTTATCTTTTCACAAAGTTTGTTAAATAACTAAAATTTTCTGAAAAAAATTATCTGTTGAACATTTTTATCATACAACTTTATCATTACTTGGGATGAAAAAAAAAAAATTACTGGGGTCATTTTTAGTCTTTTGATTTTTTGTTTCTATTCCAACTCGATTTTAAAGTATTTGATTTTGAAGTGGTAGTTTCAATTTTCTATTATTGAAGTATAAATAATAATATACTTATGGTTTTAAAAGACCACAATAAATGCTCAAAATACTAGAAAACAGTTAAAAATAGGAACGATTTAGAGGCAAATGCAGCTTCAAACAGTTGAAGTGCATATTTGTCCAAATTCATTTTTATAATTTAGTACCTATATGTACCATTATTTTATACCAGTTAACAATCTATCGTAGAAAAGTAAAATTCAATAAAGGAAAAAAATAAATTCAATCAGAGAAGAGCACAAGGAGGTCACGATGGCCGCATCCGGTTGCTCAACCTTGGTTTAGACCAGGGGTGAGCAACCTTTTGAACCCACGGGCTTCAAACTTCTTTTTTTTAATAATAAGCAGAGCTTCGTGGCGTTTTTATAACCGAAAGTTTTTGGGGAAAACAATTCTAAAAAAGGAAAGATAAATCGAATTCGCTTTTTTAACAACAGAAATTCAATACGACTTTTTGAATACCCGATATTGAGAAAGTGCATCATTAAATCTTTGTCATTTTTCAATTCTCTCAATTTTTTTTAAAATACTTCTTGGCAAACATTCGTTCATAAAACATTCTTGTTAAAACCGATGGTACTATTATTCGTCATCACTTCCATTTAAAAATTTCCTGGAGCCTTCCACAATGATAAATAAGAGTGTGAAAAATATGTATTCAAAGAAATCACCGTCTTCTTAGCGTTGGACGTTGAATCGCTAATTGACTTTGTGGGATTTTTTCCACAATTAAAACTTGTCCTCAAAGCCTAAATTTTTTTCTTCAAACGGTAAAACCCCCGTTTCTTAAATTGAAATTGAACTAGGTGGTTGAAATCACAGAAAAATTTTCAATTTCACATATTTTTAAGCAATTATCTACAAAACTACGTTCTTAATTCTAGAATTTTTATGCAGATTTTTAAATTTTTTTATCTTATTTAGATATTATTGGGATAAAATTTCTTTAGTAATATAATGACTTTGGTAATGGGGAAAGCGATTTAAAAGTGAAATAACTCAATTTATCGATGTTTGTTATAAATTTTCTATCAAATTTCTGAAAAAAACATCACAGATAATTGTCAAAGACCTTTTGGGTCGAATCACAGAATTTCAGAAATCTATTGCTTTTATCAAAAACTTTGATTTTTGTCGGTAACTTTGATGCCGGATAATTCAAGTTGATAAAAAAATCAAAAACGTTCACCCAGTCATTATTTTTCAACTTTCGTAATTTTCGTCAATATTCAGAAATAAAAAATATTTCACAAGGTTTTGGTTTTAATTTTATCCAGTAGTTTAATACTAACCGAACCATCTTTTTTGCCGAATTCGATAGAATAATTTAAAAATATTATCTGCTGAGCATATTTTTTATCATAAAACTTTATTTTTGCTTGAAACGAAAATAATGACATGACTAACGGACTTCGAAATTCCTTTGATTATGTGTAGCTTCCGATTTTTAGCTGCTCTTCCTCACTTTAATGGATTTTGCTTTTCAAAGTTGTAGGTGTTGAATTATTAGGAAAAATGTATCCTGATTCCTAAATAATAAAAAAAAACTCCAATATTACATTATTCCAATAAACAATATTACAGTTATGTCTTGAACAGAACATAATGAATGCTTTAAAAGCTAGGGAAAAGGTTAATAATGTGAATGATTGTTGGGAAAATGCAGATTAGCGCATATTTGACCATGTCATATTCATTTTCCTAATAATCCATTGTAGAAAAAAGTTTAGGCATGAACATTTGAAAAAAGCTTCGCGGGCCGCACAGAAGGGTCTCGCGGGCCACATGCGGCCCGCGGGCCGCGGGTTGCTCACCCCTGGTTTAGACTATTCAAAAACCAAATTGCCAACTAATTAAATTCTTAAATTTTAATCGCGTTTGCAAGAGTAGATAATAACTCTAATTTGAACCTCAAACCTAATCTTTTACTTTTATTACTAAAACATATTTGATACTTTTCCACCAATGCTTAAAATGGTAATGCGTGTGATTTAAAAATAAGCTTATAATTTGCTTATTTAATTTGATACAAAATAGAATCTTTATATTGAATTGAAGGCTTCAATATAAAGATGCTTTATTTCTTTTAAACGTCATAAAAAATGGGTCCCTTCCGAACTCATTTTCGATAAAAAGGATTTATAATAAAAGCTTATAATGTGATTTAACTTGGACCTAAATATTTAAATAGAACCTATATTCTTTTTTTCCTAATGTATGTTCAGATCAAGCAAACATGTTAAAGCAATACAATTGTCATTAATGATTATCTCCAACCTAAAGCATACCATACTTTCTACCACACGTATCCACATAGTCGGGCAATTCAGGACGATTTTTGTAAAATTTGTCGAACTAAAGGCAATTCTGAAAGAATCCAGGCATTATTTTCAAACATACAAAAGAAAAAGAAAGCAAATTACTTGAAAAACAGGAGCATTGTTTAAATTGTATCTGAGGATTAAACAAAAATTTATATTCATTTTGAAATTGTTTTCGAACACAATATCTAAAAATTTTTAAAGATAAACTTGAGTTTTATGTTTCAATAATCCGGGAAAAATTCAAGAAGCTGTAAACAATATGTGGGCATCCCGACTAGATTTGATTAATATCGATCAATTTCTGGCTCCAATACCTTCTCACTGCCAAATTTTAAGCCAATCTTTTTAATAGTTTCCGAGTTTATGCGTGACTTAAAGACATTTTCAAGTAATTTGAAGATGTAAACATTGTAAGATGTGAACATTCTAAGATGTAAACATTGTTAGATGTAATTATTGTAAAAAAAGAGATTTTTTTGTCTAGCCTTCTAGCCTTCTAGTGTGCCTCTATTTTAGAATTTTGATAATTCAAAAGGGCCGCAAAAGGAGCAACTTTTCTTGAAAGCCCCTGAAAGAAATTGCAGGCCATTAGTGTAAAATCACTCTCAAGTTTAAAATTTGTGAAATATTGAGGGGTGACCAAAGGAAGTGATTATTGAAAAAATAAAAATTTCATCTAAAATTAGAAAGCATGTAAAAAGTTTAGTTAGTTAGTTTGTGAAAAAGTTAACAAAAAAGTTTTATATTCGCTGTTATCTTTTTGAGTTTTTCCCTACTAAGGCGACCTTCACAGTAGTAGTCGCCCCTTCGGAGCAAAAATGTGAATTGCGAACTGAAGCGTGAAGAGCTTGGTTTCTCATGATGTGTGGGATTGTGCAGGTTTGAGGTTCTTCCTGCTACATCACTTCCGGTAGTTGTCCTTCATGTCACATTTCGCCCCCCCCCCTCCTTCCCACAGATCATTGGAAAAGAGACTCTGTCCGTTATTTGAAATGTTAACATCTCGACTACAACTGGACGAGTGATGGTTTCTGATTTTCGTGTTTTCATTCCACGTTTGTGTTGATGGAGGTTTTGCATATTACAACAGCTCCGAGATTGTGTTCTTATTTATTTAGTGGCTCAATTTTGAAAAGTCCCAATTTTTGTTATGCAAATTTCTTCTTTTTCAGTTGATGGGTGACATCAAATAAACATCATATCACTGAAAAAATTTGCTGTTCTTTTGCTCACTCTGGGTGAACCACATAGTATTCATGCGGTGCAACTTTGTGGGTTGGTGAAAGTGCATTTTCTGTGGGAAGGCGAAAATAGCATCCGGCGCTGGAAAAACAACACGCGGCGCAAGGAAAGAGCAAGAGCACGTGTGGATACCACGCAAACACAAGGAATGCATGCCTTGCGGTCTCTATGGATGCTGTCGATGTTACCCAAGCGGAAATGGACCATGTTTACTCTTAATTTGAACACAAACATCGATAATGGTGGCTGATTTGCTGTTTGGATGCATCATATTGATGCTTTCTGTCACGATGTTCGAACAACTGTTGAAGAGTACGATAAGAAATCAATCAATTTGGGTGCTTTTCCTGTCTCCTGCTCGATAATGTTTCCAAAATTTTTTTTTTCTAAATAGAAGATATGACACGACTTTCGTTCCCCAAAACTTACGCATATGAAACGCTGCGGATTACAGACGGCATTCCAAACAAACTAGTCTTCATCAAACTGATGTTTCAATTTCAGGAAAGCTTGTTGAAATAAAGTGAGTGAGATTAGGATTAGGCAAATACCGGTACCAGCAATTAAGTCTGTGCCCGCGTGTTGTTTCGGAGTTGCAACATATCATCTTTGAAGTTTCACGGAAGGGGGCTCTATTTGGATTCGGATGATGTGCTATCCCACGGTGTGATGTGTTTAGAAGGATCCAGTCAGTGTTTGGGAGAACGACATTCGAGACTGGTTCTGTCTGCTAATGTTGTCTGCATGTGGTTTTTGCACAACTCTGTAGAGCTTTAATCGTGAAGCTTATCCTAACCCGACAAGCTCCATCAAAACGAGGAAACGCTTCTTCATCAAAGCCTTTTCCACAAAAAGCAAAAAAAAAACCCACCGAATCTACCAAGCCTGAAATCCTCGAATGGAAAGTTGCTTCCAAGCACCGACATGGCCATCCTTCAAGACATGAGCCATGTTTCCCACGATTTGAAAGCAAACAAGTGCCGGCACCAAAGAAATTACCATCTGAATGACGGCTGTCATATGAGCAACGCTTGAAATAATAAAAATATCATTCAACCAGAATTCAAGAGACCACCATTGCTGCGGATGATCCGGCTCAAGACTATGAGAACGCACAACCTGAGCCGGAAGGAACCAACCACACAGACACACAATCTTCGACGACGGAAGCCTGGCCGGGAAACATCCGCGGAAGCCAGGAGAAGGATGTTCGGTTCCGTGGCCACATTTTTTGCCGTTAGGATAGATTATTCCGAGAAACAATTACCGGCCCCGGCTGCGAATTCCCGGCTGAATTGAAGTAGCATCCCTCCCGGTGGGGCATATTCCATCATGCGAGCAGCAGCTGCCGCCATTTGCGTGTCTGGTGTGGACGCGATTTGCACGAGTATTTTCCCGCTTTAGCGCTTTGAGCTGGGAAAATGTACGGAAACGGGATCCGACATTTGGGACAAGGGTTTCTAAGAAATAGAAATCGATTGCTTTGCAATAAACGAAGATATAAAGAGTGTTTTCGGTAAAAAAATCAACACTTTGTTTGGTGAAAACCTTTTCAGTGAAGCTGCAAACTAATGCAATGTGAACATGAGGGTGTCAGACAAATGGGTCATGTCGAATTTCGCAAGCCGAACATAAAAATTTTGAACATTGGTACGAAAAACTAACCTGTGTAAAATTTTAACTCAATCGGATTTGGGATAGGGTGCTTCAAAGTGCTCATAGTTTCAGTTTTTACCCTCAAAATTCACCAAACGGGGGACCAAGAGTAATAGAAAAATTCGAAACTTCTATTTTGCTGCCAAATGACTTAAAAATGGATAAAACGTCGAAAATTGGTCGTATCTCGGAAAAAAAATTATTGTTAAACTTCGACTTCAGGGCTTAGTTGATTTCGGAAAACGGCCTGTTTTCGATAAATCGTTCCGCAAGTCCCAGAAAGTCGATTTTTGTTTGGACTCTTTAAACTATTGACCTTTTTTCCAGATACACTCTTTATTTTCTGTAGGCTTGCTGAGGTACATTGGATGCCGTTCTTGCTATCTGGACTCATTACAGGCTCGTGCGAAGAGATAATAAAGAGAAAAATTATAACATGGAAAAAAGTTTCGAAAATTTCCTGCTTCTTAAATAGAAAATTTATAAAAAAATAGCAGTATATATTTCAATATTTCAGAAACACCACAAAATGAATACAAAATTATTACCGAAAAATTTCATACAAAATAGAATTAAAATTAAATGCAGAAAATTCAGTGCAAACAAAATAAAATATATCTATAAAACGCAATAAGTAAAATGTACTCATTATGTGTTAAACTGCAATTTGCCGCCAAAATACAATCTTTGTGCAGCCATAACTTTTTTGTTTTAAGTCCAATCGAGTTGCAGTCTTCAAGTAAAATGTTAGTCTTCATTGAAATTTGAATAAAATCAACATAAATAAGCAATCGATTGGCAAAGAAAAAAAAATTGATGAAAATCTAGTTTTTATGCTTCTTCAGAACACAATGTCTCAGAATCCCTTTCACTCTTGAGATTCAGTGCAACCCCTTCCGTTGTCAGATTCAGCTCAAATTTTGCATATGGCCTCCTGATGATTCCCTTAAACCATCCAAGTTTTGTTTTGCAAGTGTTTTGATTTTAAATTAGGTATTTATTGAGACGAACTGGATAAATTAAATAAAAAAATTTCCTAAATTGTGATTTTTATTAAGGATTAAACCGTGAATATCGCTTTACACGATGATACAAACAACACGCTTTGTTCAGCAAAGTATGAATGCACAAAAATCCGCATCTTTTGATGGCATTGAACAACAAATTTCGGATGGAAATCGCAAAGACCCACGCAACGAAAAGGGACTAGCGATTGGAAACTTGGAACATGGAATTGCCGATCTCTAAATTTTGTGGGCAGTACCCACGTGCTCTCCAACGAATTGAAGAGCCGCAAATTCGACATCGTAGCGCTGCAGGAGGTATGCTGGAAGGGCTCCACGGTACGAACGTATCCAGATGGTCGTGCCATCTACCAGAGCTGCGGCAACACACACGAGCTTGGAACAGCTTTTATAGTGATGGGAAAGATGCAAAAGCGCGTGATCGGGTGGTGGCCGATCAACTCACGAATGTGCCGGTTGAGAATCAAGGGCCGGTTCTTCAACATCAGCATCATCAACGTGCACAGCCCTCACCTCGAATGTACCGGTGACGACAAAGACGAATTCTACGCGCAGCTGAAGCGTGAATACGACCGTTGCCCGAAACATGATATCAAGATCGTCATCGGGGATTTCAATGCTCAGGTCGGCCAGGAGGAGGAATTCAAACCGACAATTGGAAGGTTCAGTGCGCACCAGCTGACCAACGAAAACGGCCTCAGACTCGTTGATTTCGCCGCCTCCAAACGAATGGCCGTACGTAGTATCTTTTTCCAGCACAGCCTCCCACACAAGTACACCTGGAGATCACCATACCAAACGCAATCACAGATCAACCAAGTTTTGATTGACAACCGGCACTTGATTCGATCATAGTAGTCCGACGTATGCGGACGTGTTTTTTTCGCTACTGTTCGGAAGTACTTTTTCGGCTAAAAGAAAATTGAAAAGTGAATTTTTTTCCACCGGGAGTGGTTTTTTGCTTTGCTGGTTCGGTCGTCAATTGCCGAAAAGCATCTATTGGATCGATTTTTGCCACAAACATCAGCACCAAGGCAATCTACGAGGCCGCTACGAAGGCAATCTGCAGCACAAAATTGTCACCACCATCACCATCTGCCAAGGTCATCTTCAGAGGACGTTTTCCTATTTGCCCTGGAATCTGGAATTTGGACACCATCGGGGTACTGACTCGGGAATCCGGTTTTGTTTGCTGTATCCGAGTGAGCACAGGAAGGTTGAGCGTTTGGACGTCGCCATTGACGAAGGACCACGTGACTGGAGTGAATAAATCCATACAGTGCTAAAAGCTTGTGAGTTCTTTTTATTCTTATTTATCTTTTTCTCCTCTATCTTTTTCCCTTTATTTGATTTCGACAAAAGTGAGCTTCGCTTATATTTTCAAAACGGAGGGCATTCGTGTCCCCGGTTTTTAAAATGAGCGAAGGCGGGAGGTTATATCCTCCAGTTGTTGACGATGAGAACATCATCTCTAAAGATGTGGAGCATCTGAAGGATACAGGTGAAGCTGGTCCTTCTAATGCTGGTTCTTCACCATCTTCGGCTGAGAGTAAAACAACTCGACTCCGTTTTTATCCAGAGGGCTCAACCTCTTCTGGACCGTGGGTGATTTTCATCCGGCCCAAAACTAATGGTAAAAGTTTAAACGTGGTACAGATCACCAAAGATCTGGCGAGGTGGTCCTCCGTAACCTCTATTGTAAAGGTAAGACCGAACAAAATGCGTGTTGTTGTGGCCAACCGGAAAGCCGCAAACGAAATTCTTGTCAGTAATTTTTTAAACTTAGAATACCAAGTTTATATTCCGTCTCGAGACGTAGAGATCGAGGGCGTGATTACCGAATCGAGTCTGGAGGCTGAATATGTTAAGTCTCACGGCGTTGGCAGGTTTAAGAGCCTAGATTCGACTTCGGTCGAAATCTTGGATTGTCGTCAACTCAATTCTGCCACTGTCGTTGATGGAGTTAAAAAGTATACTCCCTCAGCTTCGATTCGTGTGACCTTTGCCGGTACCGCCCTCCCTCACTACGTCTTGATTGACGGAGTTTTGAGGCTTCCTGTCGGGCTCTTTGTGCCTCGACCGATGCAATGTAAAAATTGCATAAAATTGGGACACACAGCGTCCCACTGCTGCAACAAGACGCGTTGTCCCAACTGTGGGGAGACTTATGGGGAAGGAGCGTGCTCTGCAATGGAGCAGAAATGTGTCTATTGCGAGGGCTCACCCCATGATATCTCCCTATGCGAGGCATTCAAGAGCCGCTGGGATAAACAGAAGCGCTCTTTGAAAGAACGTTCCAAACGTTCTTATGCCGCCATATTGAAGAGCGCTTCTCCACCAACCCAACCTCAATCCAGTAACCTTTTCTCAGTGCTGCCAGTTGATAGCGAAGACTCAGACTCGGCGGATGATGTGCAACCGGTCTTCTTTGTAGGAAACACTCGGAAGCGTACAAGACAATCTTCTCCCAAGGTACCGAAAAAAATTCCAATAGTTATTTCCTCAAACAGTGTAGGCAAAAATCAATCAGCTACGGTAAAAGAAAAAATAACACCTCCTGGTTTCCGCGGGAATTTATCTCCAAATAATGATTCCATCGATGAGGGGACTTCGCAAACAAATAATATTAATGTTAATTTTTCAGAACCAGCTATCCAACCAGGAATTTTTAAATTATCTGACATTTTGAATGGCATTTTTTCATTCTTCAACGTATCTGAATCAATAAGAGGTGTTGTTAACGCAATGCTTCCTGTAGTGAAGACTTTTTTGAAGCAATTGATGCAAACTTGGCCCCTCATTTCAATGTTTATCTCTCTTGATGGCTAATTTAAGCCGAGAGGTCGGAGATATCACTGTATTACAGTGGAATTGCCGTAGTCTAATCCCCAAACTGGATCCGTTCAAATTTCTTCTGCATGAAACTAATTGTGATATTTTTGCTTTGTCCGAAACTTGGCTTTCTTCTCAAAACGACATCTCTTTCCACGATTTTAATATTATCCGCCTGGACCGTGACGATTCTTATGGAGGGGTGCTTTTAGGGATCAATAAGCGCCACTCATTTTATAGAATCCACCTTCCTTCGTCAGGTGGAATTGAAGCTGTTGCATGTCATACAACTATAAGAGGTAAGGACTTATGCGTTGTCAGTTTGTACTGGCCTCATAGAGTTGCAGTGGATCGAAATCACCTAGAGGACCTGTGCTCAGTGCTTCCTGAGCCAAGGTTGATCCTGGGTGACTTCAATTCGCATGGAAATGTCTGGGGAGAACAAATTGACGATAGACGTTCTAATCTTATTTATGGCATTTGTGACAGTTTCAATTTAACAGTTTTGAACACGGGTGAAAAAACACGAGTACCTAAACCTCCTGCAAGACCAAGCGCAATTGACCTCTCACTCTGCTCAAACTCACTATCATTGGATTGCCAGTGGAAGGTAATCCCTGATCCCAATGGTAGTGATCACTTGCCAATCAAAATTTCAATCACCAATGGGGTCAACACTTCAAATTCAACAAATATGGCATATGACCTCTCAAGACACATCGACTGGAAAAAGTACTCGGACGCAATTGTTTCAGTCATCCATTCAACGAATGTCTTACATCCGTTGGAGGAATACACATTTCTCGCTCGCTTGATTTATGATAGTGTAGTGCAATCTCAAACGAAACCCATCCCAGATCCATCTGTCCGTCGAAGGCCCCCCAATCCATGGTGGGACAGTCAGTGTACTAAACTTTACGTGGACAAATCTAACGCTTTTAAAGTTTTTCGGAAACACGGAACCCTGGATAACTTCAACGCGTATTTTTCTCTTGAGCAGCAATTTAAAAGCCTGATCAAGGGGAAAAAACGTGCGCATTGGCGTAATTTTGTGGGAGGTTTGTCGCGGGAAATATCTTTAAGCACTTTGTGGAATGTGGCACGAAGCATGCGTAATCGTTCTTATACGAACGAAAATGAAGAGCATTCGCATAAATGGATTTTTGATTTCGCAAGGAAAATCTGTCCAGATTCCACACCTGTGCAAAAAATCATCCGAAGTGTGCCTCCGAACAGATGCGATCTGGATTCGAGCTTTTCAATGATGGAATTTTCACTTGCTCTCCTCTCTTGTAACAATTCAGCTCCGGGAGTTGATAGAATAAAATTCAACTTGTTGAAAAACCTTCCGGATGCCGCCAAATTTCGCTTGTTGAATTTATTCAACCAATTCTTGGAGCACAACATTGTTCCCGAAGATTGGAGACAAGTGAGAGTTATTGCTATCCAAAAGCCTGGGAAACCTGCGTCCGATTTTAATTCGTACCGTCCAATAGCGATGTTGTCTTGCATTCGGAAATTGATGGAAAAAATGATTTTGTTCTGATTGGATAAATGGGTGGAAACAAATGGTCTCCTTTCAGATACTCAATTTGGGTTTCGAAAGGGCAAAGGGACAAACGATTGCCTTGCTTTGCTGTCTTCAGAGATACAAATGGCGTACGCAAAACGTGAGCAAATGGCTTCAGTGTTTCTAGACATAAAGGGAGCTTTTGATGCAGTCTCAATAGAGGTGTTGTCAGACAAGTTGCACTCCCGGGGTCTGCCTCCTCTTTTGAACAACATCTTATCCAGCTTGCTTTGTGAGAAACATTTGAACTTTGCTCACGGGGATCTTGCTGTTAGAAGGTCCTCTTACATGGGCCTCCCGCAGGGTTCATGTTTGAGTCCACTTTTGTATAACTTTTATGTAAGCGACATCGACAGTTGTATCTCTGAAGGCTGCACTCTAAGACAACTTGCAGATGACGGCGTGGTGTCTGTCACAGGATCTACTGAGTCTCATCTGCACGGGCCTTTACAAGATACTTTAGACAGATTGTCTTCCTGGGCTTTGGGGCTTGGGATTGAGTTTTCTCCACAGAAAACGGAGATGGTGGTTTTCTCTAGAAAACATAGACCTGCTCAACCTCAGCTTCAACTCCTCGGTAGAACTATCACACAATCGAGGTGTTTTAAGTATCTTGGGGTTTGGTTTGATTCCAAATGTACCTGGAGAGCTCACGTTGAGTATTTGAAAGGAAAATGCCAACAAAGAATTAATTTTCTCCGATCAATCACTGGCACCTGGTGGGGAGCCCATCCAGAAGATCTTATTAAATTGTATCGAACAACTATTCTCTAAGTGATGGAATATGGTGGCTTCTGTTTTCAATCGGCTGCCAAAACACACCTCATAAAACTCAAGCGAATCCAATACCGTTGTCTTCGCATCGCTTTGGGTTGTATGCCATCAACGCATAATATGAGTCTCGAAGTTTTAGCAGGAATACTCCCTCTAAAAGATCGATTAAGTTTACTATCTCTTCGGTTCCTCATCAGGTGTGAGGTCATGAACCCATTGGTGATTGCAAATTTCGAAAGGCTACTTGAGCAAAATCTTCAAACCAGATTTATGTCTATATACCATATCTTCATGTCAATGCAGGTAAACCCTTCTTCGTATTCTCCAACTCGTGTTTGTAACCTGGACTACGACAATTCTTCTGTCCAGTTTGATTTGTCTATGCAGCAGGAAATTCATGGAATCCCGGAACAACATCGTACACTCATTGTTCCTCGGATTTTTGATGCGAAATATAGACACGTCAATGCTGATAAAATTTATTTCACTGATGGTTCCCTCATCGATGATTGTACAGGGTTTGGAGTGTTCAACCAAATTTATAGTGCCTCGTACAGTCTTCAAGCTCCATGCTCGGTGTATATCGCTGAGTTGGCGGCTATCCATTGGGCTCTTGACAGCGTAGCCTCACAACCGGTCGAACACTACTATATTGTCACGGATAGTCTCAGCTCTGTTGAAGCAATCCGTTCGATAAGACCTGGAAAGAACTCACCGTATTTCCTCGGAAAGATTCGAGATATTCTGACCACTTTATCAAGACGTTGCTTTTTCATTACTTTTGTCTGGGTCCCCTCGCATTGCTCGATATTAGGCAATGAGAGGGCAGATTCCCTTGCAAAGGTGGGTGCGTTGGAAGGCAACATTTACCAGCGTGAAATCGTCTTCAACGAATTCTACTTCTTGGCGCGGAGAAACTCTATTGTCAACTGGCAGCGCAGATGGGACGAGGATGAGTTGGGTCGGTGGCTCTACTCGATTATCCCAAAGGTAAGCCTTAAACCCTGGTTTAATAAATTGGATCTGAGTCGGGATTTTATTCGTATATTTTCCCGTCTCATGTCCAATCATTATTCCTTAAACGCGGTACTCTATCGTTTTGATATTGCTGGCAGCAATTTGTGTAGTTGCGGACAAGGTTACCATGACATCGAGCATATTGTTTGGTCGTGTGAGGTCCATCTTGTCGCCAGAACGAATTTATTAGACTCCCTTCGGGCCCGAGGAAAACCACCCAATGTTCCAGTGAGGGACGTGCTCGCTGTGAAAGACTTGGACTACATGTTCGAAATCTACCTTTTTCTAAAAGCTATCGATCTACGTCTATAATTCTTTTTATTTTCATATTTCGCAGCGCTGCCAGCAGAGGGAGATCTTGACGAAGCCCCTCTCGAGGACTGTTGGGATACCATCAAGACAGCCATCAACAGTGCTGCGGAGAACGTCATCGGTTATGTGGAGCGATCTCGACGGAACGACTGGTTCGACGAGGAGTGTAGGAGGGTGATGGACGAAGAGAATGCCGCGCGGGCGGTAGTAGTGCAGAGAGGCACCCGTCGAAATGTGGAAAATCACCGACAGCGGAAGAGGCAGCGAGTCCGACTTTTCCAGGAGAAAAAGCGCCGCCTGGAGGAGGAGGAGCTCGAGGAGCTGGAGCAGCTGCATCGTTCCCAAGAAACACGAAAGTTCTATCAGAAACTCAACGCATCCCGCACAGGCTCTGTGCCGCAAGCCGAAATGTGCCGGAATAAAGACGGGGGTATCCTGACAGACAATCGTGAGGTGATCAAAAGGTGGAAGCAGCACTTCGATGAACACCTGAACGGCGCACATGCAGGAGATCAAGACGGTGGGGGTAGGTACATCGCCGGCGTAGCCAACGACGAAGACGAGCCACTCCCAACGATGAGTGAAGTTAAGGAAGCCATTCGCCAGCTGAATAGAAACAAGTCGGCTGGGAAGGATGGCATCGCAGCTGAACTCATCAAAATGGGCCCGGACAGGTTGGCCCATTGCCTACACCGGTTGATAATCCGGATCTGGGACATAGAACAGCTACCGGAGGAGTGGAAGGAGGGGGTAATATGCCCCATCTACAAGAAGGGCGACAAATTGGACTGTGAGAACTACCGAGCGATCACTGACCTCAACGCCGCCTACAAAGTGTTGTCCCGAATCCTACTCCGCCGCCTAACGCCACAAGCAAACAGATTCGTGGGAAGTCATCAGGCCGGCTTCATGGAGGGACGGTCAACGACGTGCAAATGCAAAAATGCAGGGAACACCAAGTCCCTACGCACCATCTATTCATCGACTTCAAAGCCGCATACGACACGATCGACCGTAACGAGCTATGGAAAATCATGGACGAGAACGGCTTTTCCGGAAAGCTGATCAGACTGATCAAGGCGGCGATGGATTGAACCCAGTGGTGTGTGCGAATCTCGGGTGAATTGTCGAGTTCATGATGTTCAACGTGGCGCTAGAAGGTGTTATTCGACGAGCGGTGGGCGAAATGCGGGGCACGATTTTCAACAGATCCAGTCAACTTATCTGCTTTGCCGATGACATTGATATAGTCGGCAGATCATCTGCGGCGGTGGAGGAGATCTACCGCAAACTGAAACGCGATGCAGGAAGGATTGGGTTGATGAATAATACGTCCAAGACGAAGTACATGCTGGCCTGTGGATCCGAGACCGACCGAACCCGCTTGTCCAGTAATAACAAGGTCACGATCGACGGCGACGAGCTGGAGATAGTCGAAGACTTTGTCTATCTGGGCTCACTGGTGACCGCAGACAATGACACCACCCGCGAGATCTGGAGGCGAATTATCAGCGGAAGTCGTGCCTACTATGGACTCCACAAGCAACTGCGGTCGAGAAGACTTAGCCCTCGCACGAAGTGTAACCTGTATACGACGCTCATTAGACCGGTTGTTCTCTACGGGTACTAGACATGGATATTGCTCGAGGAGGACCTGCGTACACTCGGGGTATTCGAGCGACGAGTGTTAAGAACCATCTTTGGCGGCGTACAGGAGAACGGAGTGTGGAGGCGAAGGATGAACCACGAGCTCCCGCGACTCTACGGCGAACCCAGTATCCAGAAGGTGGTGATGGCTGGCCGGATACGCTGGGCAGGGGCGCAACGAGCAAGGTGGTTAGACCAAGTGCAGCGTGATCTGGCGAACGGGGGCTGCCCGAGAAATTGGAGAACGGTTGCCATGGACCGAGTGAATTTTAGGAATTATGTTCGTCAAGTTATGTCGTAAGATGGAATATTATGTAAATAAATATAATAATAATGGCATTGGAATCAAAAATATTTAACGCAAAGTACACATCTTGGTCAGTTCAATACAAAATATTTTGACCAGAAATTTTATTTTCTTAAAAATAGCTTGCTTATTTTTAATTTCGAGACGAATTTGGTTCATTTTTGTGTGGTATTTAACCCAAAAAAAATTTAAAAAAATATATAATATATATAAATTTTGTGAAAATTCTTAGACCCAGAATTTATTTAAAATCAAATATTATAAAAGGGGACTTTTTTTCAAAGATCGCCCTTGCGGAACCTTTAAACATGATTTTTTTTTTGGTCGGCTTCATACAAAAGCATGTTCTCCACATCCTTATCTACCATTTGGAGGGTGAGTCCCCAGATTCACAGAAATTATGCAATTTTGGGACACCCTAATGCGTAGTCACAATATATGTAAAACTTTAGTAAGATTATAAGTAGGCCCAAAAATCGATTCTATATATCCCTGACATCACTGACATCCCTGGCATCCCAGACTATGTTCTGTACGAAAAAAGTTTTTCAACCAGATCACCAGATACTCAACATTTCGTGCAAAGTTGACTCAATATTTTAAAAATTCTAAGAAACATGCTTATTGATACAAAATTAGAAAAACAGCATCCTTTGAGTATTTGTCAAAAAATCTGTGTTTCGTATTTTGAGATTCTAAAAATACAAACATGTGTCAACATACGTCAACCATCCAATCCACTTGTTGAAATTTCTCTTCAGTGACTGAAACAAATTTGATAAAAATTACGATTTTTACACCAGCTTTTTTCTTTTTATTTGTGGTCATGATTGAAAAAAAAACAAATTTTAAAAACATATCCTTGGGTGCAACATATAGCACAGTTTCTAGCTTCAGTTACCTTAATACGAAGTTAATTTTTTTTTTGTATTTTTATAGTTCTAGCGGATCTTAGAATAACGTTAAATTTGAGTTGATGTGACTAAATATTGGATTTTTTAATGGGCTTTTTTCGAGCATCCATGAAAAAGTTGTGATTTAAAATCAAAGATTTTTTTTAAAATTTATGTGGGGTTCCAGAAGATTATGTATTTAATTTTGATGTGCCTGAAAAAAAATACAAGCCGCAAAACTCTAAAAAGCGGAAGAGGGTAAAGTGAAAAGTTTCATTAAAATGAATTTGAATTTTCAATTTTATTTGTAATTTTCACATTCATCTGAAGTTATATGGAAACTTTCGGAACCACAGGCGTTTTGATTTTCCATAAAGACGTCATTTGACATACCAGACTCCTCGTGCCGGTCTGGAGTTAGAACAGTGGTCGGCGGCTTCTTGAGTCAAAAAGGCCAAAACCACAAATTTTAAAAACAGTTTATTCTGTCAAGGAAATTTATTTAGTCAAACAATTTATATTCTTGTTAAGAAAGTACTTACATGAATCGTCATCTCTTTTAACTGGATTTAAATTTATATCAATTCAACATGCTTGCAGCAGTTCATCTGATAAAAAAAATCATTCTCATGCTCGGATAACCTCTAATACCATTTATGATTTAAAAGTGAAAGATGTGAACGTATAACAATAAATTCTGACACTGAAAAATTGAATGGATCTCAAGAAAGTGTTTATTTTGTTTTCTTAACTTTTTCTAACTTCATGCTAGTCTTGAGGGACTTAAAAAGCATCATCTAGAAAAGATTTATTGATGAAACATCCATTATATAAGGTACATAAGCAAAATAACAGTAAACATTTTACTTGGTTATTAACTTTTGTTACCGACTTTATCAATGGTTAATCTGAAATGAAGTCCCTGAGAACCTTTTTCATCTAAATTTAAGTTATTAAAAATTTAAAGCTTCTTGCACTTGGAATGTGAAAAAGTATTTAACTCGAATCTTATTTTATTTCAGAACAAATTCTTCATTTTTTTAACCCAATTTAACTGTTTTGGAGAATCCTTGCTTGAAGTCTTTTTAAAGCAAAAACGATTTTATTTAATAAATTCAACGTTCAGTACGTTTAGGATCTTCTTCAGGCTCTTAAAAGTTTCGTTTTCTTATTGAGGTTGACTTGGCTGGTCGTTTGAAGCTGTCTTTTTATTGTGAATAGTTTTTCAAGAGTAAAATCTGCTTTTTTTTTTCGGGATAATATATAACTTTTTCCACTGTTTCTAAAACAACTTCTTGTTAGAAAATTTCTTCCAAGACTTAAAGTCTTCAATTCAAAGAAGTTGTAAATCAGGCATGTCAAACTGGGGGTTCGCGGGCCGCATGTGGCCCGCGGTTTAGTTCAATGCGGCCCGCGTGGCCCCGTCTTAAATTGTCACAAAAAAACCACCACTGATTTTTATGTAAAATATTACGGCAAAAAAACTAAAGCTGAATGTACCGATTTAACTGATTTTGGCTGCGGTCCTCTACGTCATAGAAAATTTTCAATGCGGCCCGCACACCTAAACGAGTTTGACATGCCTGTTGTAAATGTTTTACATTGTTGCCAGAATGAATTTTAATGTTTGAAATAGAAATACTTATTTTTTTTCAAAAATTTTTAAGCTTCAAGGCTTTTGAGGACCGCCTTAGAGTTGAAAATGAATTTTTGCATAAATAGCTATACTGAAAAGATGCTAGGGAATAGGAGCAGTGATATTTTAGCTTTCAAATACCTCCATATAACTAAGGACCACCCTGATGAATATGTTAAACAAATAAATATTAGTACTAAATAATGAACATTACATACATTCAAGAACTCGCATTGTCAGATCCTAAATTTGAAGGCAGAAATTGGAATAAATGGAAATTATGGTCGTACGTTTGAAACATTGAGTTTGAGAGTTAAAATTGTGTCTCTCAATGAAGCTTGTTTCAACTCGTCAATTACCATTGACTTGTCTAGTGCTCAAAACATACACTTCCGTCTCCAGGTTTAGGAACCGGAAAAATAGATAAGCCCTCGCAACCATCATCGTTTGTTCCGAAACTCGGTGTATGTGCTCCTGTCTGCTGCCCGTCAAAAGGCCAACCCTTGAATTACCACATAATTTCCAACTATGCGAAGTACTAATCCTAGCCAAGCGGATTAGCAAAAACTTTTCATTTTCAGCTCATTTCGGACCACTTAGTTTCGGCTGTGTGAATGGAGCAGCAGCTCGCTTCCACTTTCTACCATTCTTCGTCTTCGCCGCAAATTGCTGATGGAAAAGCGCAGACAGTCGGAAATAATCCTTGCTAATGAATTCCTTCAACTAACCTCCCCTATGCGATGGGGGAAAAGAAAAATGGGTGAAACCTAAGGAAAACGGAGGCATTTCGCAGCTACTAAAGCAGTTCGACTCTTAAGACTTACATGGCAGACCACCCCTCCTCGGGCTTTTCGAACACAAAACCAGAAAACCAACTTTCCACTAATAGATTTCTAGATTAGTTCTCTTTTTTCCACCTCATTTGGTCGGAGACAAAGCGCTGAGCCATTTTGTTCCTGGCAGGGGGAAGGACCTGAGCCATGCCAAAGTATTGTCACCCGCGTCTCGTAGAGTGACTTCCTGCGTGAATCGGTTTCCGGCCTTGTATCCGGTGGCAATTTTTTCCTTCCAAGTCTTGCTTCCTTCTTGCTTCCACCAGACGCTATTCGGTGAAGCGGCCATTTGGTGCTAACCAGCAAATTGACTTTAGACGCGCGCTGATTGTGTTCCTACTAAGCTTTGGCCGAGATTTGTGCCGACGACGACGTTACTGGGTACTTTTATTCGAATGCAAAAAAAAAAAATGAAAGGGCCATTTCCGAATCCGATTTCTTTCGATGGAAGACGCGAGCGAGCGACATTCATGGCACCAACGACAATACGACAATAGGTTGTTGCTTCCGGAAATGGTTGGTGGATTTTTTTTGCTTTCTTTTTCTTAGTACGGACTTTCTGACAAGAAAACGATAATCCAGGCAAATCGCTGCTTATCAAGTGAATGAAAAACAATTCTTTAACATAAAATTAATGAATAAAAATGATTTGTAATTTTTATTATATTTGCACCTAAGATGCTTCACTTAATCCCAATTGAAAAGATAAAGACCGTGAAAAATTAAAAATGGAAAAATTAACAAAACGAACGAAAACGAACGAAAATGACTAAAATGACAAAAATGACAAAAATGACAAAAATGACAAAAATGGCGAAAATGACAAAATTGACAAAATTGACAAATATGACAAAAATGACAAAAATGACAAAAATGACAAAAATGACAAAAATGACAAAAATTACAAAAATGACAAAAATGACAAAAATGACAAAAATGACAAAAATGACAAAAATGACAAAAATGACAAAAATGACAAAAATGACAAAAATGACAAAAATGACAAAAATGACAAAAATGACAAAAATGACAAAAATGACAAAAATGACAAAAATGACAAAATGACAAAATGACAAAAATGACAAAAATGACAAAAATGACAAAAATGACAAAAATGACAAAATGACAAAAATGGCAAAAATGACAAAAATGACAAAAATGACAAAAATGACAAAAATGACAAAAATGACAAAAATGACAAAAATGACAAAAATGACAAAAATGACAAAAATGACAAAATGACAAAAATGACAAAAATAACAAAAATGACAAAATGACAAAAATGACAAAAATGACAAAAATGACAAAAATGACAAAAATGACAAAAATGACAAAAATGACAAAAATGACAAAAATGACAATAATGACAAAAATGACAAAAATGACAAAAATGACAAAAATGACAAAAATGACAAAAATGACAAAAATGACAAAAATGACAAAAATGACAAAAATGACAAAAATGACAAAAATGACAAAAATGACAAAAATGACAAAAATGACAAAAATGACAAAAATGACAAAAATGACAAAAATGACAAAAATGACAAAAATGACAAAAATGACAAAAATGACAAAAATGACAAAAATGACAAAAATGACAAAAAATGACAAAAATGACAAAAATGACAAAAATGACAAAAATGACAAAAATGACAAAATGACAAAAATGACAAAAATGACAAAAATGACAAAAATGACAAAAATGACAAAAATGACAAAAATGACAAAAATGACAAAAATGACAAAAATGACAAAAATGACAAAAATGACAAAAATGACAAAAATGACAAAAATGACAAAAATGACAAAAATGACAAAAATGACAAAAATGACAAAAATGACAAAAATGACAAAAATGACAAAAATGACAAAAATGACAAAAATGACAAAAATGACAAAAATAACAAAAATAACAAAAATGACAAAAATGACAAAAATGACAAAAATGACAAAAATGACAAAAATGACAAAAATGACAAAAATGACCAAAATGACAAAAAAGACAAAAATGACAAAAATGACAAAAATGACAAAAATGACAAAAATGACAAAAATGACAAATTGACAAAAATGACAAAAATGACAAAAATGACAAAAATGACAAAATGACAAAAATGACAAAAATGACAAAAATGACAAAAATGACAAAAATGACAAAAATGACAAAAATGACAAAAATGACAAAAATGACAAAAATGACAAAAATGACAAAAATGACAAAAATGACAAAAATGACAAAAATGACAAAAATGACAAAAATGACAAAAATGACAAAAATGACAAAAATGACAAAAATGACAAAAATGACAAAAATGACAAAAATGACAAAAATGACAAAAATGACAAAAATGACAAAAATGACAAAAATGACAAAAATGACAAAAATGACAAAAATGACAAAAATGACAAAAATGATAAAAATGACAAAAAATGACAAAAATGACAAAAATGACAAAAATGACAAAAATGACAAAAATGACAAAAATGACAAAGAATGACCAAAATGACAAACATGACAAAAATGACAAAAATGACAAAAATGACAAAAATGACAAAAAATGACAAAAATGACAAAAATGACAAAAATGACAAAAATGACAAAAATGACAAAAATGACAAAAATGACAAAAAATGACAAAAATGACAAAAATGACAAAAATGACAAAAATGACAAAAATGACAAAAATGACAAAAATGACAAAAATGACAAAAATGACAAAAATGACAAAAATGACAAAAATGACAAAAATGACAAAAATGACAAAAATGACAAAAATGACAAAAATGACAAAAATGACAAAAATGACAAAAATGACAAAAATGACAAAAATGACAAAAATGACAAAAATAACAAAAATGACAAAAATGACAAAAATGACAAAAATGACAAAAATGACAAAAATGACAAAAATGACAAAAATGACAAAAATGACAAAAATGACAAAAATGACCAAAATGACAAAAAAGACAAAAATGACAAAAATGACAAAAATGACAAAAATGACAAAAATGACAAAAATGACAAATTGACAAAAATGACAAAAATGACAAAAATGACAAAAATGACAAAAATGACAAAAATGACAAAAATGACAAAAATGACAAAAATGACAAAAATGACAAAAATGACAAAAATGACAAAAATGACAAAAATGACAAAAATGACAAAAATGACAAAAATGACAAAAATGACAAAAATGACAAAAATGACAAAAATGACAAAAATGACAAAAATGACAAAAATGACAAAAATGACAAAAATGACAAAAATGACAAAAATGACAAAAATGACAAAAATGACAAAAATGACAAAAATGACAAAAATGACAAAAATGACAAAAATGATAAAAATGACAAAAATGACAAAAATGACAAAAATGACAAAAATGACAAAAATGACAAAAATGACAAAAATGACAAAAATGACAAAAATGACAAAAATGACAAAAATGACAAAAATGACAAAAATGACAAAAATGACAAAAATGACAAAAATGACAAAAATGACAAAAATGACAAAAATGACAAAAATGACAAAAATGACAAAAATGACAAAAATGACAAAAATGACAAAAATGACAAAAATGACAAAAATGACAAAAATGACAAAAATGACAAAAATGACAAAAATGACAAAAATGACAAAAATGACAAAAATGACAAAAATGACAAAAATGACAAAAATGACAAAAATGACAAAAATGACAAAAATGACAAAAATGACAAAAATGACAAAAATGACAAAAATGACAAAAATGACAAAAATGACAAAAATGACAAAAATGACAAAAATGACAAAAATGACAAAAATGACAAAAATGACAAAAATGACAAAAATGACAAAAATGACAAAAATGACAAAAATGACAAAAATGACAAAAATGACAAAAATGACAAAAATGACAAAAATGACAAAAATGACAAAAATGACAAAAATGACAAAAATGACAAAAATGACAAAAATGACAAAAATGACAAAAATGACAAAAATGACAAAAATGACAAAAATGACAAAAATGACAAAAATGACAAAAATGACAAAAATGACAAAAATGACAAAAATGACAAAAATGACAAAAATGACAAAAATGACAAAAATGACAAAAATGACAAAAATGACAAAAATGACAAAAATGACAAAAATGACAAAAATGACAAAAATGACAAAAATGACAAAAATGACAAAAATGACAAAAATGACAAAAATGACAAAAATGACAAAAATGACAAAAATGACAAAAATGACAAAAATGACAAAAATGACAAAAATGACAAAAATGACAAAAATGACAAAAATGACAAAAATGACAAAAATGACAAAAATGACAAAAATGACAATGCGTAGCAATGTTCATTTCTATCAAATTGAAATTTTAAATATGAAGAGTTCTTAACCTTAAAAATTAACTTAGTTTCATTTTTCATTGACAAATTTTTTAATTTTATCAAACAATTCTATTCTAGTCCGTTTCGTGGAACAAATCAACAAAAAATTCAACCGAATGAGGCACGTTCAATCGTTAAAGAATCAATTACGCCAGTTATGTTCCTCAGTACACAATTTTCTGCCGGCCTCCAAATTTTTATTTCCGAAATTGAAACACAACAACGCGGCGATATTCTTTATTTTTTCGCAAAACTTTCGCGAATTCCTTCTCGGTCGCTGGCTGGTTGGTTTTTGCAGCCAGCACAAAAAGAAAGCGCATGAAAACAAATTAAATCAGCATGCCCGGGAGCATCAAAGAGTGACTGGATTCACTTGCAGGCTTCCTTACACTTCAAGATCCTCCTCTTCTGAGGAGAGTCGATCCCTCACAGACTGTGTGTTATCTTTGATTTACGGTTTCGATTAAAAAACATTGCTGCTGGCTAAAAATACCAATCAAATGGAAAGAATTTTGAAATATTTTTAATAATATTGAAGGGATATCGAGCGCCGAGCAAAAACCTTTTCATTTGAAGAGTTTCTTTTTCTAAAAAAGGCCATACTTTGAGCTTTGGTTTTATAAAAAAAAAGTTTTTTCGGCAAAGTTCAACTTTTCAGAAAGACAAAAATCTGGACGCTATACAAACATATGTATTCACAAGATCAAATTAGAAAAAGTTAGTAACATGATATTCATTTGTTTTGTTGAATCAAACGTGCAAACATCATGGTTCATAAAGCTAAGAGCACATTTACGGCAAAGTTCGTCGGCCATCGTCAGCTTCAAGGGAATGCTTCGAATCGCAAAGGAATTTTCAACTTTCTGAGAACACACCGCTGGCTGCTGGATGGATGTCTTTCTTCGGAGCTCTAATTTCGACTTTCCCCTAAATTATTCAAATCAAATTTAAACAAATACATATTCTCAATCGAACCATAACGCTTTCGCATCGAACCGACGACGACGACGACGACGTCATTCCTGGGAAAAATAAGTGAGCGGCAACAACGAAACACAACATTCCGAGCGATTTTTTTCGGTATAGGTCTGAAGCTTTACATTTCAACCTTAAGTGAGCTATCGGTGAGCTTCCATTAGCGAAAGCGGGAATCAAATTTGAATTTTCAATTTCTAATGCAATCTCTCACTGTGAGGCTTCGTTTGGTTTGGTTTGGCTTTAGCTGGTCGACGAGCGTGTTGATTTTCGCAATATGCGCCGCACTCTCGAATGATGCCCTTTGTGAGCAACCAGCACCAAAGAGAACACAAATTTCCGAGGAAAATTTCCTCCCGAAGGAAAATGTTCTGGATACGTTCTGCTTTACGGTGCTGATGCACAGTGAAAAATCTTTCGTATTCCAACATGAAATTGAAAATTTTGCACTGCGCAATGCATGAAATGACGGAAACGAAAAAAAATACAACAAATTCAAGTATTTTATTTTTTTAGGTTTGATTT
>NC_073693.1:336388415-336409266 GCF_029784155.1 Uranotaenia lowii
TTGGTGGATTAAAATTGAGTGCAGTTCATAAAAGTTGTGTTGCGTGCGATATTGTGATATTGTTATTACACTGTGCCATATCATTGAGAGCTTTCAAGGTTAAATTAAATGCCTGGAGTATAAGCACAGTCAGTTTAATTTTAAATAAAATTTTTGGTAAGGCGTCAACATTGATAAGAAAAGTCACTACAGATCTCAGTTAAACTTTGGTATTTGTGTATCGAACGTAGTGTCGAGAAACAGACAGTTATGCTGCGATTCGCTAGAATGATAATGATGACGATGATAATGATGATGATAATGATAATGTTTATAGTTGTTGAATTTCCAGTGGCTTTTTGCCGTCTTTTAACTAAAATAAAGAGAAGTCTACATATATTTGAGCACTGCGCGGTTTTTACATTAAATGTTCCAAATCTGAAAGGTTTCTCAGTACAATTGTAGCAGTAAAGGTATGTGACTTGTTGAAAATAAGTTCTTTTTAATCTTTTTGAAAATATTACTCGCTACGCTCAAATAGTTGTAGGGGAATGAGGTGGGAACATTATCATCATCATTATTATCATTACTTTATTATTCAAATTTCATACCATACGATACATACCATACATTTAACCGTACGTTAAACCTCGCAATTGTTTCGATCGAATGTCAATCCGAATAAAGCTGACAAGATATCACTGCTCAAAGCGAAATAAAATGATCAATTGCTTTACCTTACACGCTAGGAAATTTACTGTAAATTTTTGAGCGGATCAGGAGACCACTAGGAAATTTTGTGGAAAACTGTAGAGCGGATCGGGAGACCGCTAGGAAACTTTGTGGAAAAATGTAGAGCGGATCGGGAGACCGCTAGGAAATTTACTGAAAATAGTTGAGCGGATCGGGAGACCACTAGGAAATTTGCTGAAAATAGTTGAGCGGATCGGGAGACCGCTAGAAAATTTTGTGGAAAACTGTAGAGTGGATCGGGAGACCGCTAGGAAATTTACTGAAAATAGTTGAGCGGATCGGGAGACCACTAGGAAATTTGCTGAAAATTGTTGAGCGGATCGGGAGACCGCTAGAAAATTTTGTGGAAAACTGTAGAGTGGATCGGGAGACCGCTAGGAAATTTACTGAAAATAGTTGAGCGGATCGGGAGACCATTAGGAAATTTGCTGAAAATTGTTGAGCGGATCGGGAGACCGCTAGGAAATTTTGTGGAAAACTGAAGAGCGGATCGGGAGACCGCTAGGAAATTTACTGAAAATAGTTGAGCGGATCGGGAGACCGCTAAAAATTTTGTGGTAAACTGTAGAGCGGATCGGGAGACCGCTAGGAAATTTACTGAAAATAGTTGAGCGGATCTGGAGACCGTTAGGAAATTTGCTGAAAATTGTTGAGCGGATCGGGAGACCGCTAGGAAATTTGTGGAAAACTTTAGAGCGGATCGGGAGACCGCTAGGCAATTTGCTGAAAATTGTTGAGCGGATCGGGAGACCGCTAGAAAATTTTGTGGAAAACTGTAGAGCGGATCGGGAGACCGCTAGGAAATTTACTGAAAATAGTTGAGCGGATCGGGAGACCATTAGGAAATTTGCTGAAAATTGTTGAGCGGATCGGGAGACCGCTAGGAAATTTTGTGGAAAACTGAAGAGCGGATCGGGAGACCGCTAGGAAATTTACTGAAAATAGTTGAGCGGATCGGGAGACCGCTAAAAAATTTTGTGGTAAACTGTAGAGCGGATCGGGAGACCGCTAGGAAATTTACTGAAAATAGTTGAGCGGATCGGGAGACCGCTAGGAAATTTGCTGAAAATTGTTGAGCGGATCGGGAGACCGCTAGGAAATTTGTGGAAAACTTTAGAGCGGATCGGGAGACCGCTAGGCAATTTGCTGAAAATTGTTGAGCGGATCGGGAGACCGCTAGGAAATTTTGTAGAAAACTGTAGAGCGGATCGGGAGACCGCTAGGAAATTTACTGCAAATTTTTGAGCGGATCACGACACCGCTAAAAAAATTCCAGTAGTGACCAGCAGCTACGCCAATATCCAGGCCATGTGTTGAAATTAGACCTCCTGGTAAAGGAGCCCATAATATCATCGTACAAGTGAATAAACTGAAAATGCACATGTTTGTTTGTAAGTGTGTGTGCTATGTTCCATTACTATTCAGAATTCGGTACACATAACGTTGGAAGAACGTCTTATAAAATCGTTTTACTACTTATACTGTAAATGTTCAGCTGGAAGCAAATTTTAAGAATAACTTTAACAAAAACAATACAATTCCAAAAATACGTTATTCATGAGTGGTATTTGAACGTTATCGCAACTGATTGCAGAACAGTTTTACTATATGATAGTTTTAACAGTTTTTAACAGTTAGATACATAACCTAACAACATATTAAAAATACGATCAATTCGGAATTAACGGTTCATGCAATGTATTTTACAATTTCTATAACAGTTAGCTTAAAGTTTTATCTACGCCTTATCAAATCGTTTTGCAATTGTTTTAATATGGTTAATATGCATTGTCTTTTTACAGATTTTGAAAAAAAAATCGTTGAAAAAATAAACCATTTGAAAATGTCGTCTGCCGGAAAATATGTTCGGGCCCCTAAATCCAACAGCGATCCCGAAGAATACGGCGAAATGTATGGCGAGTGGTCGTCAGATGACATGGAGTTTGAAGAACGTGAAATTCCAATAAACGAGAAACGTGAATATAAAAAAAGTGAAAACCAGGAATACATCCAGAAGATAGAAAAACTGCAGAATACTATAGATAAATTAGTTAAAGAGATGAACACTTATCGCTCTCGTGAAGATGACGAGTCGGTCAGAAGTTCTGCGCTTTCTGATGAAGATCTAAGCTGGAACAATGCGAAGGTCAATCCAGGTTCATCAGCAAACTCTGGTAGTATTCGATGGGAAAATATAAAACCTTTCCCAAACGATGTTCCGGCAAACGCTATGTGGGAACAATGGAACAGGTTTATCGATCGGTTTGAGATCGCTACTTCCTTGGCAAATGTGACGGACCCTGTCAAGCGCGCTCAGACATTGTTCCTTTCGATGGGAGAGAAACTCCAAGGAATTACCAGGGCTGCGAGACTTCGCCCAAGTCTGACCGAACCAAACTGCTACAACCTATTTGTCAAAAACATCGAAAAATATCTGCAATCAATGGTCGACGTAACGGCGGAACATGAAATGTTTTCCAATCTCCAACAAGGCATTGATGAACCAACTATTGCCTTCCATGCACGTCTTTTGGAAAAAGTGCGTCTCTGTCGTTATAGTCAAACGGATCAGGATCGATTCATTCGAATGCAACTACTTAAAGGAATGCGTAACCGTGAGGTGGCAAAGGCGGCGAGAATTTTTGGCTATGAGACGACTTTTATTGTACAGTCTGCGACTCGAGAAGAGGCATACATTCCGAAACCGTCACGAGTAGCTGAATCCAGCAGAGCATTCGTGGTGTCGCGAGAACGGAATCGGTTCAGTGGAAATAAACACCTGCCAAAACGCCGATATAATGATGCGGGCTGGAATTACCCGGAAAGGTATCGACAAGAAAGCGAGAACCATTTTTCCGGAGAAGGAAAACGTTTTCGCTGCAATAGGTGTAACCGTTTGTTCCACAAATCTGGAACTTGTCCGGCAACTAATGAGGAGTGTCGTACTTGTGGAAATCCTGGACATTACGCGGCAACGTGCAGGGAAAGAAATGCCACGTACATTCAGAAAAGGCAAAGCTCCATTAAGGAAAGATCGGGTGAAAAAGATAAGCATAGGTTCATCGGAGCCAATTTGTTTCCTACACGCAAAAGAATTTAGAAATTAATTTGTGTGTTCTGTAGAAAATACTTTACTTCCCTATAACTCATTAATTTCACGTAAAATCAAAGTGAACGCACACACCCATATTTTTATTTTTTTTAAAGCGTGCGCTCACGCACACAAATAAACATTCGATCCTTTCGTGGAATAAAATCATTCAGTGCTAAAAATTTATTTGTCGCCGTTCTTTCTTCCGCGACAGCAAGTGCTGTTCGTCTCCGGATTGAAGAAATCATTCAAAGCGGGACTCAAAGTGAAACAGCAGAAGCACGAATATTTCCACCGTGGGAATTCCTGTGTTTCCTGCCTTCCGTATTAAACATCCAGAGGACCATTCGACGAATGGAGAATCACACCACTCGAATCAATCGACAGGTGCCATCTCGGCTGAGCTGGAAACCTAGTTCAGTAGCAACAGCTGCTGTTTCAGCAGAAGTTGAAAATTCATCAGTGTCACTTCTCTGCAATACACTCAGCAGCAGCAACCACAAAAGCAAAAAAAAAGATACATCCGGTAGGTACAAAATTTTAACGAGCCATTCAATTTTTTTAAATACTTTTCTTCCCAATAGCAACAATGGAATACGCAGCCAAATTACCCTCGTCTTACCACAGTCAGCTAGAGATAGTTCCGGAAGGAGAGATATCACAGCTGTCCGGCAGGAATCGGCTTCCGTCGCTGTCCGCAGGTTGAACAAATTATCACCATCCCCGTTCCTAGATTCAATATTCAGTATATGACAAGTACGTATAATAGGGACATCGACGCCTAACAGTCCTTAATTAATGGAATACCTCACTCATTTCAGGTGGCAATGTTGCTGAAAATCTGCTGCGATAAAACGATGGCTACGACACCTATTAGACGGAGTCCAACCTTTGATTCCATCGGAAAATATAGCAAGGTCGAAGACTGGATTCGAGGAAGGTATGATGCTTAAGTTGCTTATCTGCTAAACCATTCGTCGTCCTGAGTAGCAACGGATACTTCGGTACTCAAGTTTTCGTACATCATAATCTACATCGTTCGTACTATGTGTTGTGGATAAGCCTGTCATCGAACACGTCATCGACAAGCTGTTCAATCTCACTGAAAGTCGGCGAGGGTGTCAGCTGTCTTGAATCGCTACGTGTTGCCTGTGTCCGATGATGACCAAATCGTAAGTTCTTCTAAATTGATCCACTGAATACGAAAGCCAAAATTAAGATTGTTTGTGTTGTGGCCATATTTTAAATAAGTGCAGTTTCCTCCCCGTACACATTTGCGACAATTTAATTAGGGTTACTATAATTAATATTTGTTAATGACCCTTTAACAATTGAGGCCCTCAGAATCAGAGGGGTGAAAGTGTCAGAATAATCAAATTCGAGCTAAGTAGGCATGACTAACGATTCTTCATGTTTAAATGTGTGTTTGGTGCATAATTGAGATTTTTTATATTTTTTTGGAAATTTTTTTGGTTGAATTAAAACTGCTCGAATTCGAAAATACATGAAAAATCGAGCACCTTCACAACTTTGAAGCGCGTTTTCTCGAAACAATCATCTAAGCACTTGCACCCCTCTGATCCCAAGCGCCTCAATTGTAATTCGGGTTAAGAAAATGTCATTAGGGTGTATGGAAAATTGTAACAAAATAATGGTCCTAGATTATATATTATCCCGAAAAATTTGATATTCGAGGCTTTGTTAGATAACAGTACTGAAGGCGGCGTTAAGATGGTGTTCGAATTCCGTCTGATGGTAGAATTTTCACAGTTGGGCGCAAGCTCTAGGGCATTCGGTAGAAGCGTTGTGTGTGTATAATGCCAAATCTCAAATTTAGGCTCATCAAGAGTAACAGGGGTCCAAAGAAGGTTGCCTTCGTTATGATCTCATAATATGGAACTATTTCAAAGCCAAAGTAAGTTTTTACCTTCTATCAAGAACAAATACATAGGATATTTTGCTGATCCATAAAAAAGGACGATTTTTAATTCAACTTATTTAAATCAAAGCATAAGATTCAGTGAGAAGGAGGTTTCCCATGAAACATTAATTTTATGAAAAATGATTTTTATGACGGAGGAGCTAACCTAATTATTCCCCGCTTTTTCTGCTTAGCCCTCAACAATGTAAAAATTATTTTATATTGACTGTCCCAAGTAACCATAAGCGCCAATATAGCAGTTAGTTTCGCCAGATTTGACTCACAGTGCTAAGAGAGGGCAGATAAGATTGTTATTGGATAGCATTTTGACAATTCGTTAGTGCTTATGGTTTCTTGAGGTGATGGCTTCTCAATCCTAATTTTTTAACGAACCTCTATTGACGTGGAAAAGAACTCATCAAATGTAATAGATTTTCTCGAAAAAAAAAAAAAAATAATATAGTTGGATCCCTACTTGGGCCACCGCAACCGATGTGAATATTTTTCCGGATTGCATCATATATCTAAAATTCATATGATATGAAGTAATAGGCATCTCCTAATCAAAATTATAGTTCTTGTGCACATTTTGAACTAAACACCACTGTACAAGCTATAAGACAGAAATAGCTCAGATGACGCCTCACAATTCAACAAAATAGTTTCCGCGTTTAATGATAAAATATGCTAATAATTGGATTTTACATTTCGTGGATCTAATTGTGTGCTTCTTTGTATGGAGTTTGTGTTGCGAACCATAAAAAACAACGTTAAAATATTATGATACTATTATATACTAAAAATTTCGCTGAAATTGAATGCTCTTTAGTGAAAATTACAGCTTAATTTTCATTAACATTGCTGATATTTACATCGTTTATAGAATTAGGTGTAGTAATGCACAGTCCAAATTCAAAAATCATCATTCAGTACAGATTTCAGATTGAAATTCAATATTCTGATTTAGAATTAAAATCTTAAATACATAATTATGAACGCAACTTCAAATTTACGATTCATAATGTACATATTTACAAACTAAGATTTACACTCATAATTATATTTTGTCATCTACATTTTGAAATATTTCAATATCATTTTCAAAAAACAAATTTTAACTCCTTGGTAGAACGCTCGCTGTTATAAAATATATTATCTGATTTATTTTGGATTAACTATCCTTCCGAATTTTGGTTTTCTTGATCACAGTGTAATACATAACAGCATACAGGTAGGCGTTGTGTTGACTGACTGGCAGGTTGACTGACAGCAATTCTAAACATACCTTTTCCAGGCTGGCAGCTTCCATTTATTTCATTTCGAGTTGACGCTGAAAGTTGTCTACATTCTATTCCGGTGAAATAGATTCAAAAAGAAAAGTGTCAGTGCGTGGAAAGTCGATTGTTGGTGCCTTAACGATTGTTGCTGCGTATAAGGTACGTAAATTAACTTTTTATTATGCAACAATCCGATTCAATTCTTTCGAATTTAGTTCAGTTATTTAGTTAATATATAAGGATTTGAGGTCCAGATTCAATTTCCTATTAAGATTTTCTAGTGTTGTTTCTTATGAACTATGTTCAAATCATTGAGGCACTAGGATCAGAGTGGCTGATTATGTTACTCGCATCTCTCCGGCACCATACCTTTTTGGGTTTTTTTTTATTAGGTCGTGTATGTACTTTTTATATACGATCGAAAAAAATTGTTAATTATAAAGCACCAACTTTTTTTTTTTTATTTCAAGGAATTAATAGCAAGCTGTCATTCTTCCCCAAAAAAAAAAAAATAGTGCCAATAATTTTGGATTCTCCTCTTGTTCATCCCAGCTTTACCCTACGGCACTGTCGAGATCTTGGCTGTAATTTTTGATTATGATTATGACTTAAAAAGCAATCAACAATATATCAATGAAATATGATCGAATTCTTTGAACAGCTATTTTTAAGAATCCTTAATAAAGAAGATTTTTTGCAATTTTCAAAAACGCGGGAAACCAAGCTGTTTTAACGAATTTTGTGTTCAATTTAAATAATTGATATTATCATCATTAACAAGACTGGTAACTTTTAGTCAATTTCATTTGATCCTCAATAACGTCTAGTAGTCAATGTCATCGAAAGTAGTCAGGCGGGAATGTAAACTTTTCATGACATTGTTGTTCTCCACTCGCATAACACACTGTTATCTTTCTATTTTGTTTTCTGGTTGTGTTAGGATGGATTTTACGTTATTTGTGGAGCAACAGTTGTAAAAATGACTCTGCTGCAATGATATAGGATTTGTCTATGAATCATGTGACCAACATATATTTGTGAATGTGAAGTGTTTGTGAATATCGTTTCTTAAGTTTTTTCCCTTAGATCTTAGCTTTTTTTGCCTTGAAAGCATAGGAGATGAAAAGCTCCAATTTGAGAAAAAATAGCTTAAATGTGAGAGATGCACACACGGATTCTATATCATTGCAGGAGCCTGTCGAAATGTAATCCATGACCGTAAGAAGCTAAATTTATAGCAAGAAAACTGATATTCGTTCAAATTGGTCATGACATTGTTAGCTTATGTCGCTGAACAAAAATCATTATCACATGACATAGATATGCAAAGCAGTATCAAAGTCGACTGATATTGGTTGGCTGACACTAACCATTCGCAGCTCTGTTCATAAAGTATGTTGCAATGTTCTCCGTTTTTCTTTAACAAATATTTTACGGCATCCTTGTTTAAAGCGTTGTTCAATTCAATTCCTTTTACCGTAAACAAACTTTTTCAAGAGCTTAATATTATTTTCAGGTTTATGTACAACATGAACACTTTACGTGGTTATTTGAAAAAGTCAGTATCTGAAGCCAAGCCGTCTTTTGAAAAAATCGACGACAATAAAACTCAGATTGGGCTGGAAAACGATCAAAAGAAACAGGATGTAAACAAACGTAAGAAACGTCGTAGTTGAGCTGCCTATAGCTCTCTGGATGACAGCAAAACATTAAACCAAGATTCGAAAACAACGGATTGCATTATATATCTAAAATTTATATGATTTGAAGTAATAGGCATCTCTTAAAAAAATTATAGTTCTTGGGTACATTTTGAACTATACACCACTGTACAAGCTATAAGACAGAAATAGCTCAGATCCCCACTCACAATTCAACAAAATAATTTCCGCGTTTAATGATAAAATATGCTAATAATTGAAATTCATATCTCGTGGATGTAGTTGTGTGCTTATTTGTATGGAGTTTGTGTTGCGAACCATAAAAAACAACGTTGATTTAGAATTAAAATCTTGAATTCACAATTATGAATGCAATTTCAAATTTTCGATTCTTAATGTACATATTTACAAACTAAGATTTACACTCATAATTATATTTTGTCTTCCACATTTGTGAAATATTTAAATATCATTTTCAAAATACAAACTTTAACTACTTGGTAGAACGGTCGCTGCTATAAAATATATTTTCTGATTTATTTTGAATAAATTATCCTTCCGAATTTTGGTTTTCTTGATCACACTGTAATACATAACAGCATATAGGTACACGCTCATTTTTATTTAACCATATATGGTTATACCAATTTTCTGGTTTTTTCTCAAAAACTATCAATATTGTTTTTTTAAAGATTATTTCTTTGCGAAATTTTAACCATTTTGGCAGTTCTCGTGTATTAACCACAAAATGGTTGAAACATTTCTTCGCCATTTTGGATTTAACCGTGGAGCAAACCGAACGCGTTTATTAAAATTTGTATTTTTTTCGCACGAATAAAATGTTTCATAGTAGTATAGTAAATCTGTTCCTGCGATTCGGATGAAGCTGGGGCTGGTCGGTCGGCGTCTCTGCTGGAATTGCGGTCGATATCGCTGTCTCAGGAAACTCCCGGTTCATTCAGTACTAGAAGCAAAAAACTTGGATTGGTAATTTTTCTTGTATTCGGTTTTCAATATTTCATTTATTTAACTATTGGACTTTTTTTCAGCCTGTCAAAATTATTTTGCCAATTTTTTGGTAAATTTTGGCTATATCCGTCGGTGAAAATCAGTCAAAAATGGGAAATAAGCCACTCCGAAAAGCTCCGGTCGGAAGAAATCAGCATCATGGGAATGGCACAGCAAATGGTCCACATCAAGCGGGAAGTGAACAAAACTGCCTGTAAGTCGCTGTCCGTGAATCGGAAAACAGAACTCTGATCAATCATGGTCGGCTGATTCTGGGTTCCGGCACCGGGGCAAGTATATCGCTCAGAAGGGATAATGCACATGTTATCCAAGCTGGGATTGTCGTCAACATCGTCAACAGCATAATGAAAGAGGAACAGGAACAAGCTAAAGTTCGCAAGTTAGTCGAACTACAACAAATAACTTTATTGGGTAAGCATATTGAGTTATTTAACATTACCGTTTACTAAACTTGAAATGTTAATTCCCTTCTTAGTGACGCCATCTGTTCCGCCTATGCCTTCTGCAGAAATGTTAGCTAGCGGTGGCTCCAGTCCATCGCATGAAGTTCAGGAATTTTTATCGCTCAAAGAAAACGACTGTCTTAATGAGCACTATGATTCCGACAATATCCTTTTGGAAGATACCGATGAGATTGCTGGTGATGATGACGAGTTGAATGATCTGGAAAACGAAATCATCGACGACGAAGAAACACGGTAAAATTTCAAAAACATAGACGACGATGACAATGAATCTCCTAGCAGTAGAACCATTGAATGGCCGAAGGTTCCCGGAGTGCCGCTTCCTCCGTTGAAAGATCTTCCACAGCCTTCCATGCTTCCCAGCATTGCTGTTGTACAATCGAACAAACAGATGGACGAACTAACTCAAAAAATGGATCGGCTGTTAGACGTAGCAGAATTCCTCGACAAATAACTGAACTGCGTTCGCAAGTGTCCGATCTACAAAAAATACGTACAGATAATTCGAAGTTACTCAATGATACTCTACGGGAGATCGAATCCAACATTATCGAGCAGACCAGTTCGGAGAAGCGCACTTTGTCCGATATTCATAGTGAGAAAATCGGAACTATGTACAGCAAACATTTCAGCAGCTTAAACTTTACTATCATGAATTCACTAGAACCGAGATTGACGCTCCAGATTGTCAACCGAATCGGGAGCAGTTGCAGCAAAAATTCGATTGTGCCCTCCAAGAGGGTGTACAAAAACTATGCGTAATCAGGTGAGTATTATTGTTTTCTTTTTTTTTTTTAAATCGAAATCACCGCGTTGGTCTTGAATTTCTGTTTCTGGTGTGAAAATATTGCAAATTGTATGAACATTGAGTCATTTGTTTTATTTTTATTTTCAGGTAACTATTGATGCTATCGGTAATTCCGTCTATAAGAGTGTTCGAAAAGCAATGGAAACATCATTTCATGAAGCGTTACGAAACATCATTTTACCGAATTATGAGTGATGCTCACAAGAACTGTTTTGGCAGCTCAATAAAGAATTTTCAGCAGGGTTAAAAGAATGTAATGTTCAAAGTCATCCTTTTGAAATACATGATTCTTACTGTTATATTTTCATCTTGCAGACCTCGATAAAACGGAAACGTATTTATCATGCAGAAAACTGAACGAAGAGTTTGAAGCCGCGCTAAAAAAAACCGTTCAATAAACTGGGCAGAACTTAACTGTCAATGATCTATTCCAACCCGCCAATGTTGCAGCCTAGCGTAAAGATCTAAGCAATGATTCGAATGATTTCCAAGGCAATTAGCTTAAAATGATTTGGGAAAACGTAAGGGCGGAAATCGATAAGGGTTTGGAGGCCCAAGCCTCTTCTCTAGAGGACTCAGTATTGTCAGCGGTGCGGTCGCAAGCACAAACTCCAGCGCCCGCTTTTTTGGGTCATCCCGAACACATCCGGCAACTGCTAGCCACAGGGCGCATAAACGATGCATTCGTTATAGCTCTTCAGTCCAACGATTTGAAACTATAGTGTGATTCACAATAAAGCACGCCAATTACAAACAGGTGTTCAATCCATGTGCTCTAGAACAACGGATACTGCTGTCACTGATTCAGCAGATTGCAGCCGACATGTCCAATATTAACGACCTTAAGCACAGGTTTGGAATTTTGCTTGCGTTCCAGTTGATGTTTTAAACATTTTAAACCTTTTTCTTCAACAGGTTTCTCTCTGACGCCATCGTTAATCTGACCTTCTTCGACCACATTATGAATGAACACATTCATAAGGTCCTGCAGGAGGTAGCTCGTAACATACAGGCATTTTTGTCAATGAATCCCGAACACGTACTTGCTACCAGACTTAAGTTATTAATGATTGCCATCCAAGGCTGTAAATATGCCTGATCTTTGTGGAGGCAACACCAGTAAAAGGTTCGCGAGGACCTGGTAATGTTGAGCCGGCAGTTTGAAGAAAAATAAATAAGCTGCTTTTAAACCCGCATCTTTTTTCTTTTTCCAGTTGAAAACATCCCAATTCTAGTATTTTAAAGAAAAAAAATTACCTGTTTTCCTTCCATTCTGCGATATGGTTTAAAATAAACCGTTTTTTCAACTTCTCCGCAATAATTTCTTGCGGTTAAAAAGTAACCATATTTCCACTTCTCAAAAGAAGTCAAAAAATGATTTCTATGGAAGCAGTCAAAAAATCCCTTAACGCGGAAGGGTGTGAAAATGGTTACTTTTTAACGATAATTGGTTAAAGAATTTCGAGCGTGTTGGCGTTGTGTTGACTGGCTTCAGGCTGGCAGCCTCCATTTATTTCATTTCGAATTGGCGCTGAAAGTTGTCTACATTCTATTCCTGTAAAAAACGGTGAAATAGATTCAAAAAGAAAAGTGTCAGTGCGTGAAAAGTCGATTGTTGGTGCCTTAACGATTGTTGCTGCGTATAAGGTACGTAAATTAACTTTTTATTATGCAACAATCCGATTCAATTCTTTCGATTTTAGTTGAGTTATTTAGTTAACATATAAGGGTTAGAGGTCCAGATTCGATTTCTGATTAAGATTTCCCAGTCGTTTCTTATGAACTATGTTCAAATCATTGAGGCGCTAGGATCTCAGTGTGACTGACTTCGAGACACCTGGCCTCTTAGGTTTTTTTTCGTTTTTCATAATTGCCAGAACACCTTCTAACACTAATTTAGGATTGGGTGATTCCTTTGAGGTTTAAAAAGTTTTATTCTAAAAGAAAAATCATACTTTTAACATCACTTTTACCTAAAAAGCTGACTTATTTAATGAAAAAAAAATAACTTGTTTTCTTTTGATCCGACGATGTTACTCGAATCTCTACGACACCAAACCTGTTTGGGTTTTTTTATTAGGTCGTCTACCTACTTTTAAATACGAATAGTAGAAGATCGAAAAAAATGGTTAAATATAAAGTACCATTTTTTTTATTTCAAGGAATTTAATAGCAAGCTGTCATTCTTCCCAAAAAAATAGTGCCGATCATTTTAGACTTTCCACTTGGTCATCTCAGCTATACCCTTCGGCACTTCCGAGTTTTTGGCTGTAATTTTAAAGAATCCTTAATAAAGAAGATTTCTGCAATTTTCAATAACACGGGAAACCAAGCTGTTTTAACAAATTTTGAGTTCAATTTAAAAAAATTGATATTATCATCAATAAACAAGACTGGTAATTTTCAGTCGATTTCATTTGATCCTAAACAACGTCTAGTAGTCAATGTCATCGAAAAAAGTCAGGCAGAAATGTAAATTTTTCATGACATTGTTTTTCTCCACTCGCATAACACACTGTTATCTTTCTATTTTGATTTCTGGTTGTGTTAGGATGGATTTTACGTTATTTGTGGAGCAACAGTTGTAAAAATGACTCTGCTGCAATGATATAGGATTTGTCTATGAATCATGTGACCAACATATATTTGTGAATGTGAAGTGTTTGTGAATATCGTTTCTTAAGTTTTTTCCCTTAGATCTTAGCTTTTTTTGCCTTGAGAGCATAGGAGATGAAAAGCTCCAATTTGAGAAAAAAAAAGCTTAAATGTGAGAGATGCACACACGGATTCTATATCATTGCAGGAGCCTGTCGAAATGTAATCCATGACCGTAAGAAGCTAAATTTATAGCAAGAAAACTGATATTCGTTCAAATTGGTCATGACATTGTTAGCTTATGTCGCTGAACAAAAATCATTATCACATGACATAGATATGCAAGTATCAAAGTCGACTGATATTGGTTGGCTGACACTAACCATTCGCAGCTCTGTTCATAAAGTATGTTGCAATGTTCTCCGTTTTTCTTTAACAAATATTTTACGGCATCCTTGCTTAACCCTTTCCTTCCCATGGTAGCACAGGTGATCCACAACTTTGCACAGCTCGCATTTGAACTGGGCGCTTTGGATCAACACCATTTTCTCACCGAATATGAGTAAAGAAACATTGCACAAAATTTGAAGAAAATCGGTTCGCTAGGTTTTGCTTGGCAGATCAAAAGCTGCAAAAAAGTCGGATTTTTTTCGAATTTAAATCAAGTCGTCATTTGTTGCTCAATAACTTGACAAGTTTTTATAATTTCCTTGAAATAAAAATACTGACGTGCAGAAGGTTGCTTATGCAAGCAGAATCAAATGATGGTTTACTTAGATTTCAACTAAAACATATAAATTTTTGAGTAAGTAAAGTGGATCACTGGTGATACACTGGGAACAAAACGTACTTTTCTTCTTGGGAAGCTTCTTATCAATACTCAAGAAAATCATTTCGTCAACAAAAAAATTCGCTTCAGGATAGTTAATTCATCTGCTTAAATGACCACATGTCTTAAAATATTTGTAAAAGTTCGAGATTTTCTCGAAAAACGGCATGTTTTGTTTCCCTTGCGCAAAGTGTCATGGTGGCCAATTGTTCAAGGAAAAAATGAAAATTTCAGATATTTCAATAAATAGACTTTCGAGGGATGCGTATACCAAAGAAGTTTTTCATCAAATAGGATCGTTTTAGTTTGTGACCAATGAAGTGATGAAATTCCATGTTTTTTTGCAATTATTTCCTGTTTTTCATTTGCACCCTATGTGTTGTTATCTTCCCAATGGAACACATATGATCAACCTCAAAACCCAAATTTATCAAATGGATCATTAAAGTAGGCTTAAATTATGCATCTTTTGTTCTAGAACTTTAACTGTAAACCAATATTTCTATTTTTAAAACGTGAAAAACCTCGTGGGAAGGAAAGGGTTAAAGCGTTGTTCAATTCAATTTTTTTTTCGTAAACAAACTTTTTCAAGAGCTTAATTTTATTTTCAGGTGTATGTACAACATGAACACTCTACGCGGTTATTTGAAAAAGGCAGTATCTGAAGCTGAGCCGTCTTTTGTAAAAATAGACGACAATAAAACTCAGACTGGGCCAGAAAACGGTCAAAAGAAACAGGATGTAAATAAACGTAAGAAACGGCGTAGTCGAGCTGCCAATAGCTCTCTGGATGACAGCAAAACATTAAATCAAGATTTGAAAACAACAAAAACACCTAAAAAGAAAAAAAGAAATGTTTCAATTGATTCGATCCCGGATGAGTTTTGGGAAATAACTTTTACGCAAGAACAAACACAATGAATATCGTTCTTATCAATTAAAATTCGCTTAATTTTAATCAAAATCAATGTACCCGAACGACCCGGGTGGTTAAAAGGTCTCTTATAAATAATAATAATAATGTTAAGAGTAAAGATGCGAGTTGAGAATAAATTATAATAAAAATGACAATGATTATACAAATCAATATTTTTACCCCACTTTTAAAGAAAATATTCCAATTAAAAATTCGTATTCATATTCAGACAACAATGTACACACGAAGGCTCTACATTACGGCTTTTCGATCCATTGCTTCCTAAATATGCAAATTTAAGGCGAGAATTCGTGCAGGCGTTTGTTTGTTATAAAATAATCGTTTATTTATTTTTGAGTTTCTCTCTCGATCGTAACAAAAAATCGTTTTTATCGATTGTAACATAAAATCTTATAATTTTTCAAAAATCCTTTTTTATCCCCTATAGTTTATTCCGTTTGATAGCTTCATTTAACGAAAATCATTTACAAAAGTGATTTTTGTAAACATTCTACCGTTATAGATTAAAACACGCAAAACTAATATGTTTGGAATCTGAAAGAAAGGCTCAAATCTACTGTTAAGTGTATTAAACCGGGTTTTTTCTCTCAACGCCCTCTTTTGCCAAATTTTCGAGCCAAAAATTTGCTCAACAACTCTGTCACAAAGTCTTGTATGCGAATACGTCTACAGACCGTTATCAAACACTAAGGCGATAAATTTGAACTCAATTAGGGTTAGTTGTCCTACTTTGGAATCTTTAAACAATGATTTTAAAATAATCATGTTTTTCTCATAAACAAACGGGAGGTTTATATCTTTCAAGATTTTTTTTATAGTTCAGTTTCTTATCTGCAAGTTTCAATGAGATTTTTCAACATAGGTTTCGTCATTATTGAAAGTTTTGCAAAGATATTGATGATCAAAATATCCATCTTTGAACCTACTGTTCCTATTTTGGTACTGTTCTGGTATCTTTCATTGGACCTTTATCTGAAATTTCTATGAAAAGTATGATTTTCGAAAATAAATTTATTAAAAATGTTTTCAAATATTTTCATAAAAAAGTATTACAGCTTTCTAACGATTAAAAACATTTACTTTTCTGTTATGATTATTTTAAACACTTTCACTCCTAGTAGCTCTATCATCAAAACAATAGTTGAAACTTTTGTGTGTTTACTTACTTGTAGTTCATTTGCATAAATCTGACAATATTTTTTTGAAAATATACAATTTTGGTGCTGAATTATGTCCCAATTAAAAATTGGCACCTTTTTTAATTTGTTTGGTATTCCAACGAAGTTTTGGTAATGTCTGGTCTAAAAATGGAACATCATAGTCGAAAGTCTTCTATATTTGGACCCTTTACATTTTTTATGGGTTTTCCATAAATTTTCATTTATCTTAGGAAAAATAGGTTGTATATTTCATATTCTTCAAAGTGAAATTTAATTTTTCCTTTAAACTTTGGCTTGGACAGCATAAACCGTGATTTTTCCTTATTCACTGTCATTTCTTAAAACGCGCCCCAATATATGAGCTGTCTGAGTTTTATGTTCCTTAACTTCTTTATTATAAGATAACATAAAAATAAAAAATGGTATGGTTTTCTACATTTTCAAGCTTTCATTAGGCATTTTTTCAATGTTTAATAAATTATTTATCCCAAGTTTTTACTAGTTTAAAAAAAGCAATATTTTTTTCATTTTGAAAAAGGTGGGGAATCGTGGGCCACCAGATCCAAATTGACCAAATAACATGCAAAGTTTATGAGTAGATCCAAAACTGCAATTTCAAAATTGGGTATGATCGAATAGATTAAAAAACCTGGCTCGCGAACCTTTCGGCAAAATTCCTTATATAAAATAACAAAATATTTGGCATCTCCTCATTTTTCATGAGAAAATTTGACAGATAGAGAAAACGTATTTTAAATTCTAAATGTGTATAAATACATAAAAATATAGGGGGCACAAGATGTGTGGCTCACGATTCCCTATGATTTGCAAATTGGTTGCATTTGTGTGCCTTATTGATGTTTTATCAAAAAATCCTTTTCAACGTGAAAGAACGGACAAAACTAAGATTATAGGCGTGCGAACATATTTTTATTATCAATTTTAGGTTAACCATCGATGCAATTAGCGGTTGCTTATTCAATTATGCAAGTAATTTTTTTTCAATTATTTTAAGCTTGATAAATAAAAGAAGCACATGATGCGTATTTAAGTCAACAACGTATAGAAAAACATGCTTACGCAAAGCGACGACCATGACAATTGGATTGAGATTTTTATCACAACACACGTCTGCGAGATTCAGAGTGGCCTACATTACCCCACTCTCCTCTACATTTTTGTTAATATGGCGACCGTTAAAAACTGTTTGAAATTTCTTTAAATACATATAAAATTTAATACAGTGCAGACAGGGCCGGATTAAGCCATCGGGGGGCCCGGGGCAATTTTTTCGGGGGGCCCCTATATTTCGATTTTTTTTTCAAATGCTATCCCAGAACATACAAAACCTTTTAAACGTGTAAAAAAACTGGAGATGAGTTCAGTATACTATATTAGAATAGCCATGTTGTCTGCCTAGAAAATAGTTTTTGATATTTCAAAAAATTTTAGATAAATCACGTGCGTCATTATTGCAGAGGACTTAAAATTTTTGTAGAAATGAAAACTCTGATTTAAGCTGCAAAATGCAAAATTAAATTCTCATTTTTTTTTAAATTCTTTTATACCGCCTAATTCTCTAATTTAAAATATGACCGGAAAGATTTTTTAAATGATTTTCATATCATCTTTGATCGTTTGGTTTGTGTTTATTCGAGAAATATTTACCTAGTGACAATTAGAAAGTATTATGAAGAAAACAAAATTAAAAAAAAAAAAAATAATCAAATCCATTTTCCATAGAGATACAGATATAAGAGTTTAAGAATTCAAAACTTTACATCATGTTATCTTAAGAACCAAAATTCAGTGTCCCAAATCTAAATCATAATTTCAAACCAAGTTTTGAGAAACGAAATGTTAATTGAATTTAAAAGAAAAGAGATACAAAGTTACAATAAGTGCAAAAGCACCAAATGTGAATTTAAAATCTATGTCTTTGAAACACAAAAAAGATCTTTTCATAAGTTGTTTTCGAATATCATTCTCATCAGATAATTTTTTTTATCAAATTATTATCCTAAATGAGACAAAAGATTCATTCGATGCACTCAAAGCCAACGGACTATTAGTGCAAAAATGATCGGTTGAAAAAAAATTGAGAATAAGGATTAAATGTTCAAAACACAGAATCAGTTATCATTGAAAAAAAATCAGATAAGGAATCCAAACGAGTTTAGTACCTAAAACCAATCCCTAATTTTCAAAATTCAGAAAAATTATTATACTGAGCTTCAGTAACTGAAGAAACAACACAAGACTTGAAAATCCCAATGAATTGAATCTGGAAAAAGATTAGATTAAGATCATAGATAAATTCATATTAAGAAAATCACTCAATGATACTAGTAACTCAACTATCAGATCGTATTTATGATAATTTGAGAATGATAATTTTGAAAATGATATGCTGAATGCAGGATATTCACTTAAGTAGATGATAAAATTTTGGTAAAATCAGTTGACATCTGCTATGGTTTGATTGTTTTGGTGTTTTATAGCTCAGTGCGTATGTGTGAGTGTATTGACATTGAATGTATATGTGTGCGTGCTTGCTAGAATAGGTATGACCAGGGTGTTTCGAATTTAAATTTATTATTAAAATTTATGGTAAACACACTTGATTTTATTATTTCATCTTCCTTGCTATCACATTTAATCAGTGTATCTCTATCGGAGGTGTTGAAGATGGTTCACTTTTAGCACCATCGAAAGGCGCCCTAATCTGGATGTTGACCTGAAGAGCGAAAACTTCATTTTAAATTTAAAATAAAACAAATTCTACTTCTTAACTCATCATAACGGAAACACGGGGTCCGGAAACAAACTGCCACATATTTGAGCACGTTGGTGTGCTGGGATTCGCCGACATCTTTTCAAACGATCTGACCGTGCTGCTCCTTGTAGAACCGTACGGAGATGTCCTCCTTGGCAACCTTCTCGCACAGCAGAATAATCTCCTTGCCACCGACCACCGGAACATCTAGCTAGCAGATCATCAAATCCCCGCTGTTGACCCTCCAAAAACTCTTGGAAGCAGAGCCGGACGGCGTTGAGATTGATGGTAGCGGATTGTTTGGCATGGCCGTAACCGGCTGGAAAAAGAGCGATCATTAGAAAAGGAAATTCCAAAAAGCCAATGGTCACTTACTCTTGAACGGATCAACTCGATACACTTCGCGCAATCGGAGCGCTTCCTCGATGCCCTTCTTCATGAAGGCCGTTTTTTCGTAATGGCGCAGGCCTTTTCCAGGCCTACTTGTGCAGACGGGTTGTTTTTTTTTATAATATGCACATGTTTGTGATTGTATATGTGCAATCGGTGCAATCATGCTGACTGCACTGATGCACGTTTAGAATTAAAACCCCAATTTATGGCATTGAACGCAGCCCTACGGGCGAATTTTTTCTCTCAACAATGATCCGCATTGACTGGGTATAGTTAAAAAAAAGGAATCTCTTCGAGGAATCATCAAGTTTCAATGAGATCCTATATGTTTTTGTGTCCGTTTTTTTTAAAGGGTTTAGAATTTATAAACCAACGTAAACTTCAAAAATAATAATTGAAAGGTGAAAAGTTATTAAAATATGCGGTATTAACCCGGATACTGGCCGGGTAAAATTCTGAAATGTTTATCATAAAACGAAATTAGCTGCTTTTTAGTGCAGTAAAACATAACTCGGAAACAAGACGTTGTGCAAGACGTTTGAATATCATGAAAATGAGAAGATGTTTTTTCTTTTTTTTTATCTGTTCTGTAAAGTTGTTTGAGTTGTTTTGCCTCATATTCTTCTTAATTTTTTTTTTTGGAATTCAGTTTTGTCCAGAAGATTTTGATATTCTCAGCTCGCAAAATGCGGGAGAGCTCCTTCACTGCCTACTCTAGGGGGCCCCCTTAACTTTTTTAAGAAAAAACTAATCTAGATATTAATTCATGAAGGCCCTTTAGTTTTTATATTTCAAGTTTTCATTCCGATTTTCTAGTTTTGATTTTTTTTCATGCATTTGTAGTAATGTTACAACTTTTTTTTCCCTCGGGTGGCCCCCTGAGCCGGGGGGCCCGAGGCAATTGCCCCTTTTGCCCCCCCCCCCCCTTTAATCCGGCCTTGAGTGCAGATGAAAATCCCTTTTTTTATTATTGAATACGTAACTTTTAAATGTTTAATTGACATTTAAAATCAATAAAAATCATTTAGTTAAATTTTTGTCCAAAACTGCTGACTAACAGAACTTTCTTTTTGTTATCAAGAATCATATTTTAAGAACTGATGAGTTTATCCAAAAAAAACATTATAAGTACCACGACCTGATTACGCGATACCTCAAAATTTCCCTGCAAAAATGAA